>NW_010254773.1:0-12050 GCF_000690775.1 Eurypyga helias | reverse complement strand
GGGGCGCCGGCAAGTAACGCGCCCATGAATTTGGGAACATCCTTCCGGCTGAAAACGGCCGTTGTGGAAGTAGCCTGCAGCAAACGAGATCAACGCTGGCACCAAAAACGCGCCTTCTCATGGTGCTGGAGTCCTGCTGGAGCCCGAGAGCCTGGCTGCCAGCAGGGCCAGCTCGGTGCCACCAGCACGCTTCCCAGGCCGGCCCACGCCACGCTCACCTGCAGCCTGAGGGAGTGCATTCCCTGCACCTCGCCCCCTGCCCCACGAGTCCCCCCAGCTGGCTTCACAGAGGATCCAGCACAGCATGCACCCTTGACTTGATGGCAACGGCCCTAAGGGCTCCCGGTCCCACACCCAAGGGAGCAGGGCAAACACCCCCGGCAGGAGAGAGGGCCCCAGGCCACCCTCGCTCCACATCACTTTCAGAAGGTCCCACTGAGCCCTGGCTCCAGAGAGCACTGGCACAGCACTACACCCCAGGCTGTCAACAGCTCCCCTGTTCCTGGGAAGGTAGAGACTTCTGTGAGTACTAAGAACACCACACCCCCCCATCAAGCTCCACCACAACCTCCTTCCTAGGTCTTCATTGCAATCTCCCCAATGCCCTTTTCCTTTAGAAAATCCTCTGCTCAGGTGGAGACAGGACTCTTCAGCTCATCCCAAGAAAGATGACCAGCTCAGGAAAAAAAGGAAGCTCACTGGAAGTTCCAGCAGCAGTCTGTGTCCAGAGATGCAATGCTAAAAAGGGAGAACAGTGTCCACCAACCGCCTGGATGCTCTGGGAAGCAGCACCCACAATAGGTTGCACTCCTCAAGGTTCTTGTTTGACTTAATGAACCTCCTGCCCCATCCCTCTTTTTCTATTTGCTGCTCTCCCCACTTTTTGACATCCCATCCTTGCACCTCTCCTATCCTAACTCCTCGAGGACTTTTTGATTTGGAAAGGTTTACAGCTTCCACTACAAGAACAAACAACAGAAAAGGCTTCCAGTAGTGCTCCCCCAGCTCCCCTCAGTGGGACTGGGGGCCTGCTATTGGACTTCCCTTTCTGGTCCAAGAGAAAATGCTCCTTTAGAAGTCAGTGACTGGAAAGAGCAAAGGAGATTACTCTTACCACCTCAGCATACTGATCTTTGTACCTTTAATTCACTGGCTAGAACCAGCCTGTCAAAACAGCTTTAATACCCCCAGGTCCTGCTATCCTCTTTCTCAAGAGCCTCCCCAACAGTGCCAACAGGAACTGTTCCAGTAATTCTGCCTTCTGCTGCCCTCCTTTGGGTCCCATAAACCTTTCCTACAGCATGGTCAGACAGCCAGTGTCACCTCACCAAAATAGTGCTCTCCCCCCCAAAAGCAGCAGGATCATGTACATGGACATCAGCTCTCTGAATACGGACTAACTGGGCAGAGCATGGACAGGTCACTGTTTGAGGCAGAGCAGTCCACCCCACCTGCCAACTAAATCACTACTGAATTTAGGAACATCATTCACATTAAAAATGGCCATTGTAAGTAGCTTACAAAGTTACCAAGACACCTTAAAGGGGGAAAAAAAAAAAAGCACACACAACAAAACCAACCCACAACACATCTACATTACTGATCCAAGGTTCAGAGTAAGGGCAAAACTTCAGACTGCAGAAAATCCACTGCTAGTAAGACTATATGAGGGACAGGACTGAGCATTAAAAGTTATGATAGAATCCCTTGTTTAGATGCAGGCCATACTACTAATTCTCCCAAAAGTAAGCCTTTTCAAATGAAAATAAAAATCAACTTCTACAGAAAATACTTTTTTAAAACAATATGAACTTATAAAATATATTCTTACTCACATCTACTTCCTCTGTTTGTAGAGAATTTGTACTGAAGGTAAGCTTGAGAAGGAAAAAAAAAAAAAGCAAAGCTTCAAGAAGACAAATTCTAGATTAGTTTATGAGAGACATGGTTTCAATACAAAGCTTAATAAGAGTGACTAAAATAAGCTAGTCTACATTGGTATGCCACACAAACATTTCTCTGAACAAATGCATTATTTTCATATGTTGGCAAGGCAATGTTTCATATCAGAACTTCTACACTTTGATTTTAATCACAACCAGTGACAGCGTAGAAGCGAGGGATCCAGCTGGGATGAGATCCTACCACAATTCTGCAGAGTTGGCAGCTTGAAAATCCGCCTTGTTCTTTGTAAAGCAAGAAAGTTTAGTCAAAATGACTTCTGGATGAACAGATCTCCCACTCTCCTCACATTTTTAAACACTGTAAACTACCAAGATTTTACGTTCCCAGAATTAGTTTTAAACATAGCCAAATACAACTGGTGTGTCCCTAAGTATCAGCCCCCACAGAAAGAACAGAGTACTAAAAGTACTGTGTAAGGAGTACCTTAGTTTCTTACAATTAATTCCGTAACTAGCAAATTAATGCAAGACCACTATCCTAGTCTGAAAAGAAAAGGAGCTTGTTAGAACTTCATAGCAAGGATCCCCAAAACTCTACTCTGCACCTCAAACAAGCCTCTCAACATACCCACTTCAGGCATGCTACCCACCTTGGCCCACACGGAACCGAGCAAAACAAGACTTTGGAATAGCCTGTCAAGATGGGGCCAAGCAACAGAAGTGACAACAGGCTCCCCTCCCTGCAGTTTTAGGCGCAGTTTAAGCCAGCGTAGCTGCAGGATGTCACCCAACCATCCATTCCTACCTGCTGCCCCAGCATCTCTTCACCAATTGCTTTTTGGGCAAATCAGCAAGCTGCCCCAGCTAACCCCACGGCAGGTCCTTCTTGCAGTTAGTTGTCAGCCATACGCGTGAGCAGACCTCACTCACCTCACTACTGTGCATCCACCAAAGGCAACGTAAGGGAAACGACGAGAGCACACAGCCAGCGACTACAGCAGAAGCAATTCTTTGGGCAGCAGTCTGGTTGGAAAGCCGACCACTGGGCTTAGCTGTATTCTCAACATATGGTTTCATGACAGTGACATTCCCCTTCTGTTGCACTGGCAGTGGAACTCATCGGACCCACAGCAAAGCAGTCTAAGGAGCGTACACAGTCAGAAGTGATCAACTTTCTGCAGGGCAAACTCCTTAACCAGATCACCACAGAACAAGACAAACACCAGTGCCAGCACAAGAAACAGAAAAGTGGAAGAGCTCTCCGTCCACCTTCTTCTCTCCCCACACCACTCAAATCAGAAAGCCATGATGTAAAACCACACAGTTGTAACTGATAATATCATCTATGAACTGACAACACTTGAGAGAGGCAGTAAACCGATTCCAGGGCAAAGCAACATGAACTCAGTCCCTGGATGTTGGGAGTGAACACTCTGACCACGACTGGAATTGGCAAAAAAGCAGCAACGGTGAACAACCAGTCCAGCAAATGCAGTATCTTAGATCAGAATCTAGGAGTGAACACAAAGCTGCAGAGCGCCAAAAGTTTTGACACAGATCTGAAGACAGAATTAAGACTACGGGGACAAGGAGACTGAGGTTAAGTGTTCCTGTTAGGAGAGGTAACTTGCATTTAAATGTAACTGTAAGTTGATCAGAATATACAACCCTTTCTGCCACATCGTGACACAGATCTGAAGACAGAATTAAGACTACGGGGACAAGGAGACTGAGGTTAAGTGTTCCTGGTAGGAGAGGTAACTTGCATTTAAACGTAAGTTGATCACAATACACAACCCTTTCTGCCACACCGCGTTGGACATGCAGGATCTCTGAGGGCAGGAACAAGCACCAAGAAGCCCTAACTCTAACCCTCTGTTCAAGTACCGACAGGGTCACGTCTTCTTCTAGCAGCGCAGCAATCCTTTACTGCCCTATCCTCCTGGACTGTTGCTTCTTCTCCCTTCTGTTAAGGAATCTAAGTCATGAGTTGGGCTCAACCACCTCTACTCAGTCACACTCAAGATGGTAAGCTCCTGTGGCATGGCCAATGGGACTCAAACACCAGGAATACTGGGTATATACACTTCTTAAGAAAAAAAAAATATTTGGGAAAACTATTAGTGAATAACAAGTTTATAGATCAAATGCCTTTGCTGACAGGATGATAATCATGCTGACAGGAAGCAAGGGGGCCCATGGGAAACAGGTCAACCAGAGGCTTCAGAAGAGATGAAAGGGAAGAGTTTTGGAGGAACAGATGAGCTGGACACAGACAAGGAACTTGAACAGACTGGTTGGAAGAAGGATCCAGTGGTGGAGTATGGACAAGAGCAGCATGCAAACATAAGCAAGTGTTGGTTGGGTAACAGCAGTCACACCATAAACTCTGCCTTCTGCTTTCCATACCTACACACACCCTTGCAAACCTCTGCATCTAAAAGTAGAGACTTTGGAAGGAGACCAGACTCTTTCGTCTCTGCACAACAGTTTCCTCCCCTCAACAACAAAAACCTTTGTCTCTGAGCTTATCCCACACCTCCCATTCTCCTTCGCTAATTACAGCTTTTCTCCCTCTCTACTTCAGTGGTAGTCTTCCCACATACATGAAACCCTCTGGAAAATCTTTGTGAGTAACATTCCAAGAGCTGAGCTCCTCAAGACGTGGAAGTGCAGCTGTCCCCTGGGTACTGGCATGACTGATCTGATACACCGTGGCTCACAATTACTTAAGAGGAGAAAACAGAATCATAGAATGGTTTGGGTTGGAAGGGACCTTAAAGCCCATCTAGTTCCAACCCCCCTGCCATGGGCAGGGACACCTTCCACTAGACCAGGTTGCTCAAAGTCTCATCCAGCCTGGCCTTGAACACTTCCAGGGATGGGGCATCCACAGCTGCTCTGAGCAACCTGTGCCAGTGCCTCACCACCCTCTCCGTGAAGAATTTCTTCCTTACATCCCATCTAAATCTACCCTCTTTCAGTTTAAACCTGTTACCCCTTGTCCTGTAAATAGAAAGTAAAAAAACCCCACTGAAGAAAAAAAACACAAGCAACCAAACCCAAATCCTGTACAGTCAACTAGACAATAAGAACTGCACGTACATAGACCATGCCTCAACTTGAACCACATACCCGACTCCCACCCTCTTTGGGACAAGCAACTGAGTCATGAGACACACTCAAGAACGAAGCAGGGAGAGTGACAAAAACGGAACAAGAATTACAAGAAACAAAGGGACAGGCACCATTTTCCCTGAGATGTCCAGAAGCTGAGCCTCATCTCCAGTTTTAAGAACTGTTACACAAGAGATTTCTTTCAAAACCTACAAACGCCAGGATTTTAGGTGTCACCATCTGTTGCTGAGGGCAGGGGAGAAAATTAAAAGCTCAGTAGGAAATTTTGCATATAGATCTTTTTCAGTGTTAGCTGGAGAGGCTTATATTGTGGATCAGGATTTCAGCTCTGCTAATGACTCACCCAGTGGGTGACAGTATACTGGAGTATATTCAACTCCAGGAACCTGGAAAGTTACATAGATTTGGGAAAAAAAATTACTACATTAAGGTTAGGTAATCAGGACTCAAAAAAATAGCAGATTTAAGGTAGAATCCTTTTGTGCAATTAGATGTGCTACAGGGGAAGGAAGTCAAATAGCCCTCACGCTAGAATTTTCAGATATTAATGTATTCAATATGAGAAGTGTTCTGCTTTACTCTGGGAACCTAAGTTTCATAAAGCCTACTTTACTCCTAATTTAGCACTTCTAAGTAAGAAAATATCTTTCCTAGTATCACCCCTTCTGTATCAGAGATGGTTGTCCCAACCCTAGACCAAAAGCAACATGTTTCACACGCCTACCAAAAAATAATTCCCAGGTGGTAAACTACTGCAGTTTTCCCCAAACCCCACACCCTCAGGACCACCAGCTAGCTCACTCATTCCTTATACAGGAGTGCATTTAACCCAACTGGCTCTAACACTCTGCACAGTTCCAGCTGGGACTTCTTTGCTGGAGACACTTCTATGCTCCTCACTCCCACACAAGGCCTTGCCTTGCTTTCACCAGCACACTTCCCAAAGGGAAGGGTAGCACACTGGCCAAAAAGCGTTATGAAGAAACTGGAGCAAGATACTACTCTAGATTACACCCTTGAATAATTCCATAGTTTTAAGTAACCAGCTTTCCATTACAAGTATTCCTATTTTAAAATACAGAGGGTTGAGAGAACGAGCTAGCTTAAAATAAACACAGCTATTCATCCCACGGGCTACCAAATCTTCCAGCATTTCCCTCTCAGGCTGCTTGTTACAAAGGGGTATTCCTTTCACTTTAATGCAAACAGCATCTGTCCTCCACTCACCTTTTTTTTTTTTTTTTTGAGGTGGAGAGACCACACTACAGCATTTAACTTGCCTTCACAGGTACCTCTGTTCCTGCAGCTGAACGTGTCAAAGTCTGTTCATATTCTGATGCAGGTTCCCTAGTGACATTAGCTCTGCGTTACTGAGCACTTTCACACAGAATTTCACTTGAAAAATGAAAAGCATCTCAAAAAACCAGGAGGATAATGGAAGTGTTTACACTGAATCCAACTCTAGAGCTGGATGTTATGAGACTGGTTGATGCTGCTGCGGTCAGTGCAGCCCCGGCGGAGCCCGCACATACACATTTAGTCTCAACAGGCGCTGATACAAACCAGAAGTGCTGAAGTCCATCAGCAGGGATGCAGCAAAACCTGAGATGGGATGGACTCTGGACTTCTGGGCTCTAAGCATTTCCTCTCCCTCTCCTCTTCTGACCAGGGAGTGCAAGAAGGAGCACTTGAGCAATCCTACTAAGCAGTCATTTTAAACCGTCAGTAACATCATGTGCAAAGGAAAACACCTAAAAGACACAGTCAAGAAGCAGGAAGACAGCAAAATTGTAGAAGACTACAGCAGAGTATGAGCCACTCCCTTGTATCATCCAGGAAGCAAAACTGATTTTAGGATATGTTAGTAGCAGTCTTAGTTAGTCCATGTAAAAAACACAAGACAACCTCTCTGACTCACTAGAAGCTGCAAGGTCTCAAAAGGAGTTGCAGCCCATGAAGCACCAGACAGAGCAAGCTGCTGAGCCTAGAGCAATAGGGTCAGAGACCCCACCGCTCCTGGGCTGCTCTGGAAGAGCCGCACTTGCTTAGTCCAACCAAGAGCAGGCTGGAGGGAGACACTGACAGAGCTCTTCTAAGTGACAAACTGAGTAGGACTGTGATGACTAAAGGGGACAGCTAATTTTTTTTTACCAGAAAAAATTGAGGATGGATATTGGTAAAGTGTTACATGGTAAATGGGAAAAGAAAGAGCCATACACACTGGGGCACAGCACTTCTAGGGAGTTGAGAGAGGATTAGGACACTTGCAGCAGATCTTTCCCAGAGCCACATTTCAGTGCAGGAACCTTTCAGGACCCTTTGCAAACAGCCATACTAGAAAACAATACATCCTCCAACTTGAAGCTGAAAGTTTGACTGGAGCTGTCACAGTCCAGAGTTACAAGCAAGCTGACATATTCTCACACTGTCTTAATGATACTTGTTGGGTTGAGGAGTGCCATGTTTTATTTCACACAAGGGTAGAACTGTTTGTGTAGCTCCCAGAATTGAGAACAAGTCCAGAAAATCCTCGCCGAATCCAAAGCGATGAAGATGATAAACCCCTGAATAAGTGATTCTGCTAAAGAAGAGATAACCAAAAGCTGTCCCCAAAACTCTGCACACGCCAGCCAAGCACTCAGGTGCAGGGCAAACAGGGAGTTGTGCAGAGCCTCTCTCCTCTCACATCCTGCAGGAGAGCAGCACTGAGAGCGCTTGAAACTCCCTTCCTTTCCCCACTAACTACACCCTCACCACACATTGCACTAGGTTGGCTGTTTTAATCTGCAACAGTGATTTGTGACGTGGTCTGTCAACTATCATCGTGCATTGCCAAACACCTGCAAAGCAAGATTGGACTCATTTGTGCAAAGGGGATTTAAACTTATTTGCAAAAAACCGAAAACCCTTCAGGTAACAACTATTTCACTTGAGGCTAAGGAGCTTGAAAAATGACACTGCTTGTGAAAGCTGCTCAAAGTCATCAACAAGTTACCACTTGGTCAGCAATAAAGCGCACGCCCTTCGTATGGAGCTCCTAAATTGTTATTAGGATCATGTATCATCCAACTTACTTCATTAAGGCTGTCCTAAGAACTTCACAAGGATCAGGGTTTGTTTTATAAAATGCTTTTTCCAGGGATCACAGGAAGCATAATCTTATAGATGGAATCTAACCATTCACTAGCACATAATTCAGCCTGTCACTTCTTTGTCTTCATATAAACATCACTTCTTATTCATCCAATAAGGTTATTGTTAAGGTCTGACTTAGAGCTTGTTATTACCCCAACTTCCTCATCAATGAGTTGGGGAATCACCCCGCATATTCTTAGTTTTCAAGAGACCTGACCAGTAAAGACACAATTAAGTATCTACTCCACTGCCCCGCACCCAGTTACTACATTTTTCATGACTCCCTTAGGGGCCCTAGTACACAAATTGCTGTTTTTAGTTGCTGGACTATGCATAGTTAAATGTAGCCCAAGTTAAGTAAGCCAGCAAGAATAGGCAGTGTTCACACACACTCCCCCTCTTTGCTGCTGATGAAAGAACACACTGTTAGCATTTACATAGGAAAAGAACTGTTTAAGATTGAATAAGGGTTGTTTTTCTTTTGTCTAAAATCAAATTACAAAAAGTTAGAGGCAGTTGAGAGCACCATCCCGATTAATGACCTCTCACAGATTCTTTAAGAAATCTAGAGCAAATTGCCCATATTTAGTTATTTTTGCATGTTAGTGAATAAACTCCAAGAAGCTTAATTAAGGCAAGCTCATCTTCAGAAACATTTGTTGGCCCCAATACAACTGTACAGCTGTATTCACCACATGAGAAAGCATCATCACTATCAGACATTCTGTAATCACTAAATGTGCGATTATTCAACCATGCCTGCATCAAAGGCGCTGGGGGAAGAAGTGGACCCTTTTCTAAGCCACTGTGAGTCCTGAAAGAAAACAGGACTTTTCTTTGAGTGTCATATGGCCAATAACACAGTCAAAATAAGCTTTGTTTCCACTTAACACATCAGTTAGAGCAAACTGGGAAAAAAGTTATTTCTCATTATCAGCAATTTTGAGCCAAGAAAAAAAAAATTAAGAATCCAACATAATAGTTCAACAAAGAAATTCAAAGTTTTAGAGCATCAGATCACTCCAAGTTGTAGCACCGCTGCATTTTGAATATATAGAGTTTGACTATTTGCACATACCGAACTGCTCTGATCTCACAGCTGACCCTGCTCTGAGCAGGAGGTTGGTCTACAGGCCTCCTGAGGTCCCTCCCAGTCTAAATTACCATAGGATTTTGACTTCATATCACCATGTTACTGAAGGGAAAGGGCAGAAAAAGATTTAATCTTCTCCAGCAAAACAGGCGGCTTCCTAAAATAGGAGATACGGCAACTCTCCAAGCGGGAGCTGACAGCAGCAGACTGTTCCCTGCTCCAGACACTCTGCACCCCAGAATACACCCAACTGTCAATGGCAGAGAAGCAAGGTGGCTGCCTGCCACCACCACCAACGGGACACTCTCATTCAACATAAGGAAATACCATTATGGATCACAACTACCAACACTGCCAACAGATCTGCCTGTCTAGAGGAAAGCAAGGAATAGCCACATCTTTGCTGTATTCTTGGTGATTTCAGAACGACTCCTTGGCACTCTGCTCCTGTCAAGCCTGTGGGTTATTTAGCTGAAGTGTTTTCCAAGCACAGGAGCTGCTATTTTTCTGTTACCAATGTATGAGGCACACTAAAGATACAGAGCAGTTGACCCAGGAATTCTGCTTGTATTCTCTCTCAAGATGCAACCAGAAATCACACATTGAGACCACATCCACCCAAGCCCCATCGCTGGACAGCAGCCAAACCCAAGCCAGATGTGAGTTATGGGGAGAGAAAGCCAGAAGAGCTGCACACACACCTTCACACGTAAGCATGACCGTAGAAAAATTAACTTCTTGTCAAAACAGCTGCTATTTAAAGTAGTACAAACTTAATTTTCTCAGAGTACATTCCGGTCCATGTAGTTTCTCCTCACATCTGCTCCTTCTACATGCCAGCAAATTAGAGCGTAGACAGAAGAAATTGCATATATGCAACCAAAAGCCCATTAAGAAAACAAGGAAAGAATCTGTGACCCAGTGTCAGATACGCAAAAGGCTTAAAGGGCAGCAAGGAGCCCTTACAAAAGGGCTTGTAAGGGCTTTCTAGTTGTTTTAAAGTTGCTTTCTAGTTGTGCAGAAGAACGAACACATTGTCACAGTAACCACAGCAGCTAATTAGCATCAAACCCCTTGGTTTTTAGAAAACCAAGAGACAAGGAAATTCACTTCTTCACACAGTATGACTTAGTAATTTGCTACTTCTCAAGGTGACCCAATATATCGGCAGCTGTGCCTTCACCCCCCTTTCCAGGAAGAGAGAAAACAGAAAGCCCCGCTCCCCCCTCCCCAGCATATTTCTGGTGCCACAACACACTTTAGGGCAAACCACCCTAGTGCTTATTCAGACTTAGAAAAGCTGATCTCAGGTGGAGACTACAGCAGCTGCCCCACTAAAGCAGCACCTCCTGCATCAGTAGCACGCAGAGGATGTACAACAGCCAGCTGATGCTGGCCACATGTCTTTCTACAGTGACAGCTCAGGTCCAAGTTAGCAGTCCCCATCCTCCTATTTCTCTCAATCCTCCTTGATATTGCAGCAGTGCTCCCACTTCAGAGCAGGAGTAAAACACAGGGAATTTAGCTGTACTGCCAACCCTCCTCTTCCTCCATGCCCTGAAGATCACCATCATGGCAAAGAGAAGGAGTAATTTTTGTGAGCAGCCCTCGGCCACATACAATGGCCTGCTGCTACCTGCGCTTGTACGACACGGTGACAGAGGACATTGGCATCACAGTTCTCTGTTCACGGGATGTTCGAAGACGTGACTGAGGGAAGGTCTCTTGTCTAGAGTTTGTGGTTCCAGTTGATAAGCTGGCGCTCGGCTCAAGCACCGCAACATGTTTGGAAACAATGCAGAACAAGCTGAAGTAACCACCAAGAGTTCTGTGATGCACCACAGGTCAAGCAGGCAACTGATAATGTAGTAATATATTCAAAACCAACCTTAAAAAGTCAAAGACACTTTGGATCTCCTATGCCAACCATATCTTTAAGAGGCATACCATTTCTCTAGCTGGAAGGCAGAGGAAGGCCGTAATCGTTTGCACATAAGGCTCTAACTTGTCCAAACAACTGCTGCTGTATTTCAAGCCTGTGCACATGCAGGACCCACGACATGCTCTGGGATTACATACGCTACCAGAAGCACTGCTGGCTTACCAGTGCCTCACACAAGTGGACATTTAATTACCCAACCACATCTTCACATACGAGTTCTATGTTGGCTCTTGCAGAGGTTATGGGGAACCACGTTCATTAGCCCTACAACCTACCACCTTGCGGTGGGGCGGCTGTACCGACAGGTCCCAAACCTCAAAGAAACTGCGGAGTCCGAGTGCCTGATGCCCCTCCTGCTCCCCTTCAGGGGAGGAAGTCCCTTTTGCAGCCTTTTACGTGATCGTCTCAAAGTCACAGCGCTTAGAATTTGCAGTGATTTTTATGGCCCACCTTATCAATTCCCAACCAGACACAAGACCTTCCCTTCCCACCACCTCTGGCAAGAATGGATTTGAAAATCCTTGTGGCCTAATCTGTTACACTGGCAAAGAAGCCCTTTCTAATCCCTCATCATCACTTAAAAGCCACTGTAGCAGCCTAAGACGGAAGAAACAGTCTTTCCTCAGCACCGTCCCAGTGACTAGAAATTGGAAAACTTTTGAAAAGTTCGTACAGCCTCGCGCTAACAGTCCCCTGCTATCCTTCCACAGTCGCGCCTGGGATGCCTGTTACTGCTGTCACCCCTTTCACCGGGGCGGCTGCAGCCCCCTTCGGAAGGGCCCTGAGCCGCAGGATGCCAGGTCCCAGGACGAGCCGGGCCGGTCAGCCGGAGGCGGTG
>NW_010254772.1:0-1725 GCF_000690775.1 Eurypyga helias | reverse complement strand
AAATCTCTATAGAGTTGCTTTTAACGTAGCGCTTTGGAAATTTTTAATCTTGACATTTGTGTATATACACCTTGCAGACAGTGTATTCATCACTGGCAATCCACGAAGAACCTGTACTGTTGCTTTAAATAAACTGCACTGTTTCACGTATCCAGCTGCACCATTTCTGTGTCAGTCCATTGATAGCGGCTGGACGGGAATACAGCACACTACTGAGTGAATCCGAGATACCAGACTCACAGTGTCCAATTGGGCATTATTCAGGATTTAAACCTAGCCGCCCCCAGCCCCTCTAATATCTGAGGATAAGCTGGAAAGCAAGGGGGTTTATCTCCTGCCAAATTACTGCTCTTAATGCAACAAAGTGTTCAGAGGTTAAGGTAGGAAAGCCAAAGCACTGACAGATTTTACTCAAAATGGAATTACGGTTATGATTGCTTACGGAATTGCTGCTTACATGGATGGTGCGACTGTATAGCATAGGGGCATCAAGAGTAACCCTAGATGAAGTAGATAGCAAAAAATGTGTGATGTTGAGCTCTGACTCATTTGTGCAGGATGTTTTTTAATATCATGATCAGGGAGATACAAACTTGCTAGCCTTAGCAGCTGCAGGCTGCAATCGCAAGTATCCTATGGAAGGAGATTGGCCCTGGGTGGATCACCCCTGGTCCACTTTACAGGGTTGCATTCAGCAGGGTAGGCAGTATACTTGTACAGTCCCACCATTTGCCATCGAATAGTGGCTGAATACCTGGACCAAATAGTAATGCCGGACACAATGCAAATAGTGCATTATATTGATGATATTATGCTTCAAGGGGAGACTGAAAAGGAAGTACAGGAACAATTAGTATTGTTAGTCCAAAATATATGAGATAAAGGGTGGTAAATTAACCCTTGCAAAATTCAAGGACTGGCACAAACAGTAAAATTTTTAGGAATACAGTAGCACAAGGCCATAGAGAAATATTGCCAAAAGCCAAACAGAAAATTTTGGATTTTGCAACACCACAAAATCAAAAAGGAATACAAGCATTGGGGGGATTCATTGATGATGATTATCAAGGAGAAATTCAAGTTATGTTGCTAAATAGCGGCATTCAAGACCTATTGATTCAGCCACAAGATAGGATTGCCCAAATTTTAATTTCACCTGTTCTAAAATCCAAGGTTGTTACAGGACAATCCCCTCAGATAACAACTGTATGAAGTGACAAAGGATTTGGATCTACTAGTGATTTTAACAACAGAGCTAAAATATGGGTGCAGGGACCTAATGGGCCTCCTGAACCAGCAGAAGTAATAGCCACTGGAAAAGATAATACCATTTTGGTAATCAAATCCAGACAGGAAAAAATGGGAATATGTTCCTGCTCATGTATGTTATCTTTGAGAATGATATTATGATTATCTAGTTTCTAGTTCTGTTTTTCAGAAACAACTAATTTGGATCATGACCGCGATCTTCGTCTTTTGATTATGGTCCATTTGGACGATGTCATTACCCCAGAAAGCTATTTGGAAAAGATTAATAATTCCATACACTGGAATTGGGAAAACAGTGCAAAACCACGACAGCAAGATTAAACCTGTAAAGCAAATCAATGCTGCCCAGTAGTGAACTTGACCTTTTAACCTGGAGTGACTGCATGGTAATCCTTCAATTACAAAAGACAAGGAGTAGGATATCAGTTCATACAGTGTGGGAAACCTCGGCTGGTC
>NW_010254771.1:0-11679 GCF_000690775.1 Eurypyga helias | reverse complement strand
CAGGTCTCCGCTCAGCTCGGCAGCGCTGAGGTGCCGGTGGGGGCGGCGGCGGGAGGGGATGAACCCGCCAGCGGTGGCATTTACACACACCTTGTTAATTCCTGCGGAATATTCCGCGCAAAACCCGCGCTTCAGGTCTACAGGAGCTGCATTAAGCATCTATCATCCCTTGCAATGGGTAACCTGGTTTTAGAAACTGATCTTTGTTTATTGGAATCCCTCTTTTTTAAAAAAAACCACCCACCTAGTCATTGGCAAAAATCATCCTCTTCACTGAGATACAGCCAAGACTAATTAAGTAACAAAACTAAACACGGCAGTAAGACTAATTAAGTAACAAAACTAAACACAGCTGTTGTAACGTTTCATGTTTTTATTCTTTTATTTTTAATATCATAGTCTTTCCGTTATGGAAAAAAATACATTTGTGTGACATATCTTTTGAAAGACTCCACTGTAACCAATAAATGGCTTATTTAAATAGAAATTTTCCCTATATAATAGGATCAGATACAGGCCCAGGTAAATAGACTATTTTACATTTAGAAGGTAAAAATAACTTAGACAATTTCAGCACATCTTTCTTCATTATAACACAAACAGCTGGGTGTATTCCATTTAAAATCTGTAGGAAAATTTCCATCAGCTCCTACGGCAGCACTGAAGGAATAACATCAGCAAAGAACTGGGGAAGAAAGAATGATCGCTGATTTTTTCTAAGAGCTCCATTCTCTACACTGTTGGTACAATGGCTCTTACAGACTTCAAAATACGCATGTCAAAACCAGTTTTATATTTGTTCTTATTGTAGTTTGATAGTAATTTCATGTAAAATATTTAGCTTACATTGCCCAATTAAATGAAGAGGCAATTTTGTTTACTCCTTTCCACACTCAGATGAGTTAACATTTATTGTCAGAAGTGAAAGTTGGATCTTTCCCCTTAAGCCAATGGTTTGGAGTAACCAAAAAACGCCTCTGCTTTTTCAAAACAATTTTTCAATTTTTGAAGTCTGAGGGTTTTGCAGTAGCATGAAAGAACAGGTATCTGGTAACTGAAAGGCGCTCTCTTCCTTTCCTCCCCTCAAAAAATAGACTGTGTCTGTGAAATGAAACCAAGGGACTATGAGCAGGAATATCGCATCCTTGGATGCTACCCTACATGTTGACAACCAAGTCTTTCTTAACATTTACTCTAGATGCAATAGTTTTAGCTGATGAAAGTTCTGGTGGGACTGCTGACTCTTTTAGTTACTAAATTAGATAGAAAACAGCAAAATGACACACTCTTTAAAATAAAACCCCAAACCAACCAAACAAAACCAACCCTAACATTTCTTCATCTGCCTTTAAACCCAGGTGGTGTTTAACCCCAGTATGTTGGACTACCGGAGTAGTCTAGCCGGAGTAGTCTACCAGTTTTGCTAGCCGGAGTTAAACCACGACACCCCAACATATCAGAGTAACTCCAACTGACTTCTGAAGCCTAATATTTAAATGCCATTTTAGGAAAACTCATACTTTATCCATGAAAGACCTTGAATCAGTCCCTCCAGCTCCAGCAAGTAACCCGGGGACTCTCCAATGTCTGCATTTGAGACTGTGCTCCAGGGATGTCCTTGGGATACTGAATGATTCATGATTTTTATGCCTTGTGATAATCATACACATTCCTAAAGCATAGTAACATGAAGATGCATAAAAGTTGTAATAGAAACCATTTTAGTGTTCCTTTCACCAGGCTAATATTTTTTTTTTTAATTATAAATGCTGTCTCAGCCCAAGTCTACAGACTTTCATGTCCTTAGTTTCACTGAAGTGTAGTCATGAGCCCATAGGTGATTTATACCTAAGCACCATACATGGCAAGGAAAAAATGTGGCTTGTTTTACACTTTAATTATGAAGAGAGGCAGAAAAAGACGAAAATATTAATTAGAGTGAATCCGTGTTCCTCTTTTCTCATTGATCCTCCCAGCTCTCTTAGATCTCGGGAGGATTCTTCCACTTTTCTCCCTGTTTCTTTCATTTTCTGTAACTTTTTCTGGCTATAGAAAGGCCTACATTTCAGAGCTTTTGAAATATAATTTTCTTTATAATTTGGGCATGTTTGGTTTTAGCACCTTGGTGCTGGCTTTCCGCTTCCCTTTAGTTCATTTCTTACCTTAAAATCTGGTGGTCTTTCCAATTCTTCTGCCAAAGCACTGCATGAGAGAGGGCTCTCAGTCCTTCACTTCAGCTATGGTATTACACCTCCATGCGCTTACTCGGCTCTGGAGTCTTGGATCATTATCTCTGCTTGTCCTCAGCAGATTCCTTCCTCTGCATCTTTATCCTTTTTTCCTGTGTCTTTCTCCGAGCCTTGTCACAAATGCCAATAGGCCCAGAATTTAGCAATTAAAATATTGTGTCCACACGTCTAGTTACAATGCCATGTAGTCCAGGAATAGAATGTAATGCTGCCTTCAGGGCAGTAGCCAGGACTGAGAAGAAGTGAGCCAACACAAATCCAGCAGCCTGATCGTTTTGCACTGAGGTGATGCTTCCAGATGGTCACCCAGAAGAGGCTCTTTGAGAACGACAGTGTGCTGGGCCTGACAGGAGAAGCAAATTATTTCTGGAAACAGAAAAACACTCTGACAAGCGAGGTGTCTTGGAGCATATCTTCGTAAGAGCAATGGACAGAGATGGCCAAGATCACAAAGGGTTTGTAGGACGTCATTATAGAATACTAGTGCCACACTGAAGGGCATGAAGGACATGGGTGGAAGTCTGTACCATACTGGAGGAACACTGCTTATAGTCATAGAAATGCAACCCAGTCCGCGTTTTCTGTCTGGTTTTATTTTTTCCTTTGAACTAAATATTCTCACACCACGTGCCTGTTACTGAATTTTAAAAATATTTCCCCAAAGAGACGTGCTCGTAAAGGTCCTTTATTCTCTGCAAATTGTAGAAGTCAAACATAGTTTTATACCAACAGTGCTATTAATTTTGCATATAATTTATAAGCCAACTAATAGTTTTATGCTGTGTGTACAATTTTTAGAAATAAAACTAAACCAGCAAAGATATTTGGTTTATAATGCATTCTGAAATAGTAACTCTGTATGTCAGATAAGAAAAGCTTTTATGGGATTGAATAAACAGATTCCCTAGTTGCTCTTTCCTCCTCTGCAAACATGTATTTCTATTGCTTGAGGTTAACAGTTGCCAGCAAAAAAGCTTGCTAAAATAATATACAGCATTTAACTGGCAGAGAATATACTGTGCCAATTTCTGACTTTTGTAACTTAATTTCTTGAGGGTAACAGTGAAGTTTTTCAACCTACACCTTCATGAGAGATAGAGCAAAAGCTTTACTTTTGTTTTTCTTCCCTGCTGTTGTGGTTTAACTCCAGACAGTAACTAAGTCCCACACAGCCGCTCTCTCACTCTCGTCCCCCACAGCCACTCGCTCACTCTCCCCTGGGTGGGATGGGGGAGAGAACTGGAAGGGTAAATGCAAGAAAACTCGTGGGTTGAGATAAAGGCAGTTTAATAGATAAAGCAACAGCCCTGCACACAGGCAAAGCAAAACAAGGAATTCATTCCCCACTTCCCATTGGCAGGCAGGTGTTCAGCCATCCTCAGGAAAGCTGGGTTCCATCACACGTAGCGGTTACTTGGAAAGAAAAACAGCATCACTCCAAACAATGCCCCCCCACCCTCACCCCCCCAACTTCCTTCCTCTTCCCCCCAGCTTTACACGCTGAGCATGATGTCATATGGTATGGAATATCTCTTTGGTCAGTTGGGGTCAGCTGTCCCAGCTGTTTTCAGCACAAAAAGTCCCAGACTATCTACTATGAAGAAAATTAAGTCTACCCCAGGCAAAGCCAGCACACCTGTCTAATAAATACTACAGTGAATACATGCAGCTATCATATGGCTTTTCATGTTGATTTAAAATATGCAGTTGCTTCCAGCCAAGAAAGTTCATTATCATAAGACCACAAGGCACAAGGATGAGCTGAAATGAATGGCAACCACCCAAGGTTAACACTCAAGTCCTTGAGGTCTGGACTCTGTGCTTGAAACTCCAGGTAGATTAAACATGTATATTTTTACTGTAAAGGTAAAATTAGACAGTGATCCATGGGTATGTTTCCAGTTGACATATCTGTCTCCAACAGAGACATTGTCATAATTTAAGAGGAATCAGATTTCCAGAAGTGCAGAATTTGGAGAAAGGAGTGGTATTAGAATTTAAACTGTATGTTCAAACTCTTCCTGAAGGTTTGTCTGTGCTTTGGATAACTCATTATGGATTTTGAGGAGCTCAGCATTATACTGGCGTTTGTACCGCTCTGGTAAGGGCATACTTCAGTGCAGTGAATATTGTAAGCAAAGCAGTTTGTTTTCACTGTCTTCTGCTAAATATAGCCATGCCTATAGATTGATGTCTTAGGTTAGTAGTATTGTCAGCAAACTATAATAATATTGCTCGATTTAACACGGTGAAAAACCAATATGGTCTCTCTCTGTACACTTTAATTCTTTCCATGGCAAGAACTTTCACCTGATAGTCTACAAGCTTATTTATGCACCAGTTTTAACTTCTGTTTTTGTAGACTTCGAGAAGGTATCTAGGCATTATTACATACATGTAAGCCATAGAATGTCTACTTAACACAGATAAATGTTGAAACATTCTGTTTTTGTAGACTTCGAGAAGGTGTCTAGGCATTACATACATGTAAGCCATAGAATATCTACTTAACACAGATAAAAGTTGAAACACAGAGTGTCTAGTCAGCAGACATAAAGATAACGGATGTCAAAACAGGGGATTTTAATCAAACATTTTCTGTAACTATTTTCATTTAATTTTATCTATTTATTAATGTAAGTAAAAGCTATCTCCTCAAGAGGGTGATGGTAAATTCTTACCACCTATGTGACTAGAAGACCGTATTTCTTTAAACTTGAAAACATATCAACATCAATGACATGTTACTAAATTTAGTACTGTAATTCCAATATAAATGTAGTCTGCATTACTGGGAGGCCACAACAAAAATATCCTCTATTGTAAACTTAAATATGCTACAACGTCGTTTGCCTGAAGCTCATCCTGTGTTTGCAGTCCTATGCTCCGTTATGAAAAGAAACCACACAAAAACGCCTACCAACTGGATCATGCATCTGTTAGTCTGGGATTATATTAGAATAGCAGAGGTATGTTTGGTTAAAAGCCTGCATAGCACAGGAAGAGTATGATTCACTTTGTTTCACACAAGAATTCCAGGTGCAACGCACTCAATGATAGGCACAGACATGTTGCAGTAATTAGTAGAATAAATATCTGAGCTATTTTGAAGTATTTGTAAGGTATCTCCTTATGTGATTATAATAATAGTGTAATAATTACATTATTCTGTACTAATTGGAGCACGCATGTCAGAAGATAGAGGAGAGCAAATAAGATAATGCAAGCGTTGTTATCCATGCAGAAGCTACATTATATAAACAATAGGCAGCAGATGACAATTTAGATAGGTATTTCCAGGGAGATCATGTTACACATGAAATTAGGAATATGGAATGCCATATAAATAGCAAAACTGGTGAATATTACTTAAGCATATACTGCCGGTTAATACCCGAGTGAAGCAAGTATCATTTCTTAAAACAGTGGTCTTCAGCCTGTGGACCCTCAGTGATCTGTGGACTATTGGTAGTGGGTCCATGAAGGATTATTTAAAAAAATACAATTCTTACTGTTAGTAGGCTTCCAGTCAGGATCAAGGTGTCTCAACGTCCACTTGAAAATTGTGAGGATCCACAGATCAATAAAGATTAATCACCAGAGTGATTAATTAAGTGATCACTGTTGAGCCCTGACGATATGAGACAGCAGAGCATTGGCTACTAGGCTAGTTCCAAATGGTCAGATTTCCAGACAGGGTTTCTTAATGTTTTAAAAGTATCAAAGATTCTTCCTTTGTGCCACTCAAACCAGAAGAATTTGTGGCAATTTTTGCTCGGTCTTGAATTACTGACTGCATAGCCACATTTCAACCCTATTTAACTACATTAGCCAAGTTAAACATCTCAGAGCCCTTAGGATAACCAATTCAATTCTTACCTTTATTCACTTTCTCGTGTAAAATATATACATATTAAATGGAGAATGTGTGAGTCAGAGATTTCGAACTCTTGTGTTTACTTTTGTGCATATAATGCTTTTGTTCACATATTGAAGTTGTTTGATCAAGTCTCACTTAGGTGAGTCACATTTCCCTCTCTAGTATTGACTGATAAATATTAACCAGGTGAATCAACACTATAAAACTAGAAATATTTGTTTTTATGCTGTTTTCCCATTTTAAAATGAATTAGCAATTTATAAATATGGAAGATTAAGAATTATCAATATAATTTATTTTCCAAGCAACATTTCCAGCAGTAAGCAAATTCATCTCTGCTTCTCAGAGCCTCATTGAGAAACTCAGTGAAAATCAAACATTTGTGATCAGGTATTACCATACTAAAATAGCTCTACAGAGATTCAAGGGACAACCACTTCAAACCACAGCCACTGGATGAGGCTTTGAGCAACCTGGTCTAGTGGAAGGTGTCCCTGCCCATGGCAGGGGGGTTGGAACTAGATGGTCTTTAGGGTCCATTCCGACCCAAACCATTCTGTGATTCTATGAAAACGAAGGCAGAGAAATTGTGAACCCAGCCACATTTAGTCCATCTCCATCACGCCTGCAATGAGGGAGTATTTCTTCGTTTATTGTCTGCTGTAGTCCCCGCTCCAACATGTCCATATCACCAAAGAAACAGTAAACCAGCATTTTCCAAAGAGGCTTTTGCTTGCAAAACGCGTCAGTACCATGTTGACAGTGTGAGGCTTGGGGGATACAAGCTGTCCTTGCATAGGCATCCCTTGTACAGTGGTGATTTGGCTTATTGGCAATGCTGGAACTAAGGTGGTGGCTGACCATTCGTAGCCCACTCCCGTGCAACAGGCACAAGCCAGGTTTGTCTCCGCAGGCACTCCCTTGTCCAAACTAGTAAGAATGGTGCTCTTGCCATGACTGCATAGAAAGGAGACACCGTTTGAGAAAGGCAGCAGTGCACAGCAAAGAGTCAACTGCCTGTGGTTTCTCACAAAATAAGTTTATGACAGCAGACGGCTCCCGTGGAATAGTTGTGATGAGCTGAAGGTCTCTGCCGCCTTACCCTGCGCTGCCTGCAGAAGCTAACACCCTGCTCTGCCCTCCGTGGGACTTTCACATCACTGTCTAAGCACGCTGAGGTAATCAGCGCAGAGGAGCAGATTTCACCTCCCAGCCTCATACAAACATGTATAATCTATTTCAGTTATTGATCTGTGCTATTTGTTAGTGACGCATTTAAGTTTTAAATCCTCTGTGATTCTCACCATCTTAATAAGCTGCTTCTGCCTTCCCTTCTCCAGGGGCTTTCAGGACGTAGCCAATACCTATAAACTCTAAAGATGTGACGGGAAGTTTCATCTCATTAAAGTGCTTCACGAGGGGAGATTTCTTTATTCCCTCTTGTGATTTGCATTCACCATTTCTGACCTTAAATATCGGCGTTGTCTCAGCGACAGACTGTGTGCCCTGGGGAACGCACTCAAGTGTGTCACAGGACTTAACCAGGGGATTTTTCTCTTTGTTACACACATTCCTTATCAACCGTGAGAGTATTCTCATCTGTTTATAGGTCACTGCAATAGCTCAATGAGTAAATGAGAAGAACTTCTAGAGTTCTTCTAGAAGATCAGGTTCTGGGGAACTTTCTTATATTGCTTTCAGATATTGCTTCTCTACTGTGTTTTTCACTGTGTTTAACGTCAATAATGCAACTTTTTACTTTTTAACAGTACAGTTTCTCAGTAAAGACCAATTATCTTTAGGAATATCATAGCTGTTGTTTGGTGGTTTTTTTTTTCCCAATGTTCTTATCATGCCTGTGGTTCTGACTGTGTCTTGCTAAGGTTTTTGGAAACTGGGTTATGACTCATCCTCTTTCTCCCTCTTAGAGCATCTCCAGGAGGCTTAAAGAGGGTCACAAAACAAAAATACAAGTGAAGGAACATCTATCTAGCTTCCTAACTCTAAAATACTTCAAAGAGTCCACATACTTCAAAGTGTTGAGGGATGATGAGCATGAGATGACAGTAGGTTCCCAGGGCATGCCATTGCTCCTTTGCAAGCCAGCATTTCCTGAATCTCCTGCTGCTAGATATTCATATTAACCATTTTTCCTCATACTAGTGTAGCCTCCCTCTGCTCATGGATACAGCCCCAGCATAACAAATCGCACTTGAACATCTTGAGAGCTGCGGGTGGTTAAAGAGCCCCAAAACTTCCACCCACCATCTAACAGCAGCCAGCAGTTTCCAAATTTGTTCTAAGTCCTTGCAGCTAGTAACTACAAACATTTATCATTCTCTCCATCCAAAATTAATTAGGCTGCTGCCTTTTTGTCCCAGAAATGTAGGGAAGGCAAGTCAAAGGAGGGAACTACGCTGAAAGGAGTCTCACAAAGACAGATGGGGCTAGAAAGAAGCTGTACTCAGAAAAACACAAGTCTAAACCATTCTCCATTCTGTGTTGCTAAAATTTAATTTTAAAAAGAGAAATGGCTGATCAGGATTCTGATTCTTATCAGAAATTTGCTGAAGCCACCAGTGACTTTATTAAAACCGGTAATTTCTGAGCGACACTACACACTCTTGCTTAAAAAGGCTCTTTCTATCAACATGAGGTTTAAATATATGGGTAACTGGCTCCACATTACTTGAGAATGATCAGGTTCTTGGAGCAAAAATCAGGAAGCTATATGAAGAGAAGTGCCCTGGGAATGACAACGTTTTATGTATTTATGACACTTTTCCATTAGGAAAGGTAGTCAAACATGAAGCAGTCTTAGTCTGCTTTCATATATGTGCTTTTCCATAGGATTCACACAGCACAGGAGTATTCATGAGTATCCATAACATCTAGATGGAATGTGTTACCAATCCCTTCGGTTGGTATGAATATGTTCAAGGGGTGGCTCTGCCCCATTAGGAGCCTGATGTGATCCAAGCAGCACTGGTCAGCCAGTGCCTGAAACCTTGGCTGAAAAGGCTCACACTTTATTTTTTTGGTAACCATTCCGGAGAAACACTGGATGCAGTGAGGTGAAAAAGACATTTTATTTCAGGTGACATTCAGTAAACAGATGTCTCAGTTAAATAAGTACGCTTTAAAACCTTTAAGTATTGTTATCAATCACAGTATCAAAACTAAGAAGTAAGTTGCTTGAAAACTGATGATTAATGGTAAAAGTTAATACCGGCAGAGAAAGGAGAAACAAGAGATAAACTGTCAACCTAATTCTTGAGTTGTGACCTAGAAACTACTGAAGTCAGGGAACCAATAATGATATGGTAGGAACCAAAAAAGCCACCCCAAATAATTAGCCAATATCATCTTATATGATTTTCAGCTGTTTGCAAATGAAAGATAAATTACCACAACAAACTTTGAGGTACACCAGGCAGGTGGTGCTTTGGAAACGCATTAGGAGGCCTGGAGCACCTACCTGTATATGGCACCAGTTTGTGTGGAAGGATCTGATGCTTTCTGTTGCTAATATTTCCTTGCAGCAGGGATCCAGGCTTATGCTGGGGTGTACTGATTGAATCCACTGGTGTGCTGCGACAAAATGAAGCCCTTCCTGAGGCGGCCCACAAGGCAGTGACTCCCTGGGTGATGCTGTTCAAGTTCATGGGAGCTGACTTTATAGGGTCACAGTTCTGTGCAGCAAGTGCCTTTGTTCCATCCCCCTGCTTTCCTGTGCTTAGGGAGTGATTTTTTTCTGTGCAAATAAGGGAGGAGAGATGCATCCAAAACCTTCCCTGCATATTAGGCATGTTAACCTGCCTCTCTGTGCTCCTTTCTGGGATGGCACTGGTCAACTACAATACCTGTGCCCACTGAGATTCAATGGGTAGTTCTCATTAAGTTCATCCAGGTGACATTGGATCAAAATTCTTGTTGAAATTTCTGAATATAACTAAATAAAAACTATTTCATGTCAGAACAGCCTCCTAACCAGTACCAATTTAGTATGATGATTTCCTTAAAAAATGTCAGGTGCCAAAGAAATGGTGACTGTGTCTAATTGTGCCAACACTATGTGGAGCTCACTTACATTTTGCAGCTAGACAAGTCATATCAGATTTGCTTTGATGGATTTTCCCAGAAAGCATTTTCTCAAACGGGCGCACAGCTGAACAACCACAGCTTGTGTAATTCTTCTCTTGGATGTTTCACAATGTCACTTTTCGTCCCTCTAAATGTGAGATTCCAACTCAAGTAACAGAGCATGTGATGTTGGCAATAGAAGAAGGTAATGTGAAATTCATACCTCACACCTGCTTCTCTGTGCCACTTAGGCTGTGCCAAAATGCTACTCTCTTGTTGGAAGCTTAGGAAATATCAGATGCCTTTCATTTCCCTGACATGTGTGCCACATGCCACAATGTGCTCCAAGTCTTATTTGCATTTAAAGAAGAAAGAATCAGTCTTTTGTGTGTTTTTATTGTAATCATCACTGTTGTAAGGGTATTTCTTTCCTGGCAGGTATAGATTGCCTAATTAGTCCTGTCCATACAGGTGTCTCATTTTTTTCTACATTATCATCCTGTTTGTAAGATTTGTGCTACTCTGATTTCTTTTCCTAGTGCCCTAAACATGTGTGATAAAGATAAGCAAATGTAAGGTGAAAGGAGCCCCACATCCTTTTCTCTCCTGTATTTCTTGCTTCTTCTGCTGTGTGCCAGCTGTTTTGCTTTGCAGAAAACTGATCTCTAGAACTCCAGAGAGTCTTCCATGACTTATATGTGGCAAGCTGTTTACAGCCATTGCTGTGTATTTAAAGATGCAGGACTTCCTAATGCCTCTTAACTTCCCTGTTCCTTACATTCATGGGCAGCCTGGAATCATTCTTGACTGGACTACTGACTTGGGATTTCTTTGGTGGAAGATGAAGAATGACAGCAGGAGAAAGCTCTTGATGACCACAGTGACATCCCCCTCTCTGCTCTTCGTTTGTAAGAATGTCCAGATGACTTGGATAACCCAAAGTACTTCCAAAGGATGTCCAAAGAAGTGCACTTATATCGCTGGATTCCATAACCATAGCAAATATTGTGATTTAGTTCATTGGAAGTAGAAATAAATTTGGACTGATCTTACAAAAATTGTAGCTCTTTTCAGCAAGGTTTTTACAACATGAAATTCTGGTATTAGGAAACCAAACAGAATTCAGTTTCATTAAAGGTCTATCTGCCAAGATCTACGAAAGAGGAAATTAAATAATTTTTTTTTGTGTGTATTTTTCAAACTTTTTTGGAGTGTGCAGTTAGTTCATGAGTAGAGATCAGCATACTCCATAATAAAAATAAAGGGGGATGGAATATGTATTAGTGTTATTATTGTTATTGCAAGTCAGAAAAGAACTGATAGTTTGCTTGTGAAATGCTTTCTTATATGTGAGAAGGAAAGGCCAGCAATAAATAATTTCAAGTGAGGAATGCAGCTAGATTTGGAGGATTTTCTGGCGATATGATTTTCTTGCTCCTGCCTGTTGTGGTTGAACTCTGGCTAGCA
>NW_010254770.1:43620-48000 GCF_000690775.1 Eurypyga helias | reverse complement strand
CATTCTATGATTCTACGATTTCTTCTGCTGGGTCTTGCTGTTGCAACCATCCAGTCTTCTGCATTATTGGTCCCCCTCCCTTCCATGTGTGATGGTGGGGGAGTTCATGGCTCTTTGGCCATGGGCTGTGGATCTATTGCAGACTGTGCTTGGAAACAGCTATCTAATACCCTCCCAGGCTCTCTGATGTTGTGCAGCCTTCTCACCAGGTCCTGCCGTTCAGCTACTGCTGCAGGAGGTCCTCCTTTTTGGCACACCTTCTGCAGGAAGGGATGCTGCTTGTCCCTGCCCCAAGAGAGAGGTGCAGGCACTTCCTGCAGCACTGCAGCCTCCTCCTTCAGCAGCTCCATCTGGATGAAGGCATCGGCAGGCGCTGCAGACCCCTAGGCTGGAGCTGCAGCCTTTCCTCTCAGATGAGTGCCCACGAGTTGACCTTGAGGGTCAGATAGGATGAGTGCCCTTGACTTGAGCAGGTGGTCACAGAGCAATGTACAGTTGCTGGGTAACATGTACCTCGGGTCTCCTACTCTGCCAGCGGAGCACCTCTCCTTTCACGAGGCGCCCTCCCTGTGTGCCCTTGCATGCTCCCTGCCCTGCTCCCTGCTATGCCACACCCTGGTTGATGCATCATGCCTTGTTTGCCTGTCCTGTTGGCAGTGCTCCTGGTAACTAGCACTACCTTTTGTGGGAGCCCGTGGTGATTGCCGTTAGTTCTGGCCCTGCCCATGCCTTGTCAGTGGCTCTCCGGAGAGCTGTCAGCTCCTGGAGGGTCTCTGACCTCTCTTGGGGTTTCCCTGGCTTAGGAATCACTCCCTGTACACTGCAAGGCACTGCTCTGCTGCAGAACACATCTGTGTCAGAGCTGGTAACCTCTGTGAGTGACTGTTGCTGGTGTTACACCATGTTTAAATCTGCTGTCATTACTCCTGGCCCTGCCCATGCCTCATCAGCCACTCTTGTGAGAGCTGTTGGCTCCTGTTTACATATTATCCACTAACACACTTTTATTCTAACTGCATACTGACTGATCCAAATAATGTAAACTACTTCATAAGTAAGGTTCTAGGACTCTTGTCTTGATTGATCACTTAGAAACTAAACAGCAACTAAGAACTATTTTCATCGTAATTACATCAGTCTAAGATCAAGACGCTTTTTTTTCTTTCTACAAAGATGCTGAGGTAGTTGGTGACAATACCACATTAAGTTCTCGAAGATTTAGCAGCAACATTTCACAGGGTTTTTCTGTGACATGTGAAGGACCCAGAAAGCCCACTGAAGAGCTTCACTTCTGCTTGCCCACCACACAAGGTGTGGTGCTAATGCTGGAGTGAGCCACTGAACTAACTACAATTATCTACCAAACAAATGTAAAATATCTCACAGATTGAACTATTGAGCAGTACTTGCAAAGGACGAAGGG
Organism: Eurypyga helias; assembly: GCF_000690775.1. Taxonomy (NCBI): domain Eukaryota; kingdom Metazoa; phylum Chordata; class Aves; order Eurypygiformes; family Eurypygidae; genus Eurypyga; species Eurypyga helias. The sequence continues at coordinate 46,577 of NW_010254770.1, read as the reverse complement.
CTGGTCTTGTGAACCTGCTGCATTTCTGAGAAAAATAACCAAGGATAAGCCAATACTGAGATAAATATATTAAATTAAATTTTCACAGTAATGGGAAAAAACGCCAACCAATTCTATGTATGTTCTTTCTATATAATTAGTGCATATATGTATACACAGATAACATAATTTTACTTTCATACCTACCTATATCTATCATATGTTATGTATTATAAAGTTATATATAATACATATATTGATATATACATATGTGTATGCATGTATGCATGCATGCAAATATTCTTAGCTAGTCACACACATGCTTTCTTCTCCTTCAGCTTCTTCCACTCACCTGTGGCAGAACTTGTCCATAGTCAAGTGTTACATGAAGATAATTTTTAAAAATTGGATAATTGGAAAGCTGAGAGATCAACACTTTGTTTCAAGATATAACTCTAATGTCTCAGTGAATCTATCAAGAAGTAGCTTTGCAGACAGACAACATTCTACAACAAAAATGTCTTACACAACAGCTTACTTAAAGACAGGGAAAATGAACACTTGTCCATTATTGAAAAGAGTTATTTGTGAAAAGAATCATGTCAATTATCCTCTTAAAGTCACATCTGAAATAATTATGGACAGTGGAGCTTAAGTGATGTCAGGCTTTTAATATAAATACATTTTTAAATATTCAGAACAGAAAAATACCTTCTGTAGTGTAATATGGACACAGATAAATGAGAGAAGACCATGTATTATTTTTTTCAAGTAAATTAATATTACTGAATTTCACTTCCAACATGCGGATCCAAAACTGTTTTCATGTTTCTATAATTTTAAATCTGAAGAGAATATTCAAATCTCCACAAAATACTAGAATCCTGATATATCAAAAATTTAGAAATTCCAGATCTTATTTTTTAATCTTTTTTCAATAAACCATCAGACTACTTTTATCAGACTGAATCTTGACCTCTCAATTTAAACCATAACCAGTGTTATTATAACCTTTTGCTGAAACATTGTTACAAGGTGACATATACGCGTTTACTTTTTACCATAAAAAAATTTTGTCTAGACACCCTATACAAGAGATGGACATGAAAAATATTTGAAAGAAGCAGCCGATGTCCACTGCCTCTCATATGTTTTTCCCTGTTCATGCTAGCAGAGCAATGAAATAAAGATTTTTCTAACTTCATGGAATGATTTTAACATGGAAAAAGATATAGCAAAAATTCAAGAGGGGGGAGATACAGATGTATCAAAAAAAGCCAAGTTGATAGCAGAATGTAATATAATGTGGAAAGTAGTTGTCCTTTCTAAGATACATAAATGAAGTGTAACTGGAAACCAGAGGCAGGAGAGTAAAAACAAATAACCCAACTAACCTTGAAAAACCTGAGCTATGTTGGTTTAGTCCCATACAGCAATTAAATACCACACAGCCACTCACTCACCTCCCCTCACTTCTTCCAGTAGAGGAGGACATTTGGAGGAAAAGACAAGGAAACTCATGAGTTGGGATACGAACTATTTAGTAATTTAATATAAATGAATAAAATAGTGGTACTATTAATTCTAACAATACTAATAATATATAATGAAAATAATGAAAAGGAAACCAAATGCTACCACCACTCATCACCCACCGACTGATCGAAAGCCATTGCTGGAGAGAGAGAGCAACCCATACACTGAGCATGACATTTCATGGAGTCAAATACCCCTTTGGCCTTTCCACGCCAGCCATCCTGACTGTGTCTCCTCCCAGCTTTTTGTAGCAAAGCAGCTAGGAACACAGGCACAGCACCAGAAACCAAGAAAGTCCTTGACTTGGTAAAAAATACTCCTTAGAAACAATTAAACCCACCAGCGTTATCAGTACTCTTCTCCATGTAAATCCAAATGATAGGCTCATACTAGTCACTGTCAAAAAACCCAACTCAGTCCCAACCAAAACCAGCACAGTTGGATGAAGGAAATGGATTGACATAGTATAATTCAATATGTAACATAGCTACACCATTACATTAAAAATTCCAGGTTGTGTGGTCCCCAAGAACAGCCAGAGCATTCACACAGGAGCCATTTTTATCTTAGTTCTCAGTGTAATCTTGACCAAAAAGTTTTTGATATATCTTTAGGGTACTGCAGTAACTTCTGAAATACCAGTAACTGAGGGGTTGAAAAGCTAAACACTTGCCATAACTTTGTATAACACAAACCTTCACTATAAAGCAATACTGAAAAAAAATACCTGAGCATCAAACAGGTGTAATTCAAAATCCTCATACAGTTTGCTTCCTAAATACACCATCTAAGCTTCCAAATAAAAAAATAAATTAAAATCCATAGCCTTACAAAAGTATGCTTATGTAGCAATGTAAACATAACTTGTATATTACTTAATTTTATATCTGGGTTATTTATTAAGGTATAGTCACTTTGCTACATTTTAACAAATAGATGCCTGCACTGAAACTTTTTAGACAGCTAGTTATTAGTTTGCCTCACAGTTCACTCAGGTACTTCAGGATTTTTCCTATTATATATATTCAACTTACTATGGAGTGGCTCATACTTGTTCAAAGGCCTTAAGAAGGGCAAAAAGCCCTGTCAGTTTTATTCCCTTCATATCTGAGGAAACTGTGATCAGCATAAAAATAAAAGTGATTTCCACCATTTCTGAAAAATATCTGTTAGCTAAATCTTCACTTTTTTCCCAAGCACAACAGCTTTCAATAACTAAAGATTATATAAACTGCACTCGATTGTAATTCTATTTCTCAGGGGAACCTGCTTGCTATTTGGCAGCTCTTTGATTTGCGTTTGTTTGATTTGGTAGCCTCTTATCTGTTTCATAATTCACACTGTCTTTCCCTTCCTTAGCAACAAATATTCTATCTCAATGGCAGGTCATGCTGAAAATGAAAGTAAAATAACTGAAAAAGTGCAGCCTTTTTCTTTCAGTC
>NW_010254770.1:14768-43597 GCF_000690775.1 Eurypyga helias | reverse complement strand
TTCCCTAGTACTTTCATGTCCATTTTGATTTTGGATGGTTCGTACTCAGGTAACATTAATCTGTATGCTTTTGGCACATCACAGTATTCTGCAATTTGGTACTTATAGTTGTCCCACTATAGATAGTTTTGAACTATTCATGTGAATTCTGCACTGTTTCCTAAGGGTATATAGATAGAAGAATTGAATGTTACATCACTGGAGACTTTCAAAAGCTGCCTGGACTGGTTCCTGTGTGATCTACTCTAGGTGATACTGCTCTGGCAGGGGGGTTGGACTAGATGATCTCTAGAGGTCCCTTCCAACCCCTTCCACTCAGAATCTGTGTGAATCTGCGAATCTTGAAAGTTTAGCATGGATGTTAAAGTTTGATAGATATGTGTAAACATGCTCAGGTATCAGATAGGATGCAAGTAAAACACCTCATTTTCTTTTTTTCTCCCTCTCAGCTGCAAACTTCAGGGAATCCATCACATCTATACACACGTTTTACTATTTCTCATTGATCAGAATATAAAACCTGATTTCGTCTAAATGAATTTTTTCAAAATGTTCCCTTATCACAGCAGTAAGCACAATTAACGCAACTGAATGATTTACTCCTTGCTGTCACGGAATGGGGAGGGCAGTAGGTGGTCCTTTGGTACCTTTGTTTTGTTTTGTTTTGTTTTTCCAGCAATGCAGTCTGTTAAAGCCAAAAATCCTCAAGTCATTTCCATGGTGCTTGGCAAAAAGCATGTGCACATCAGCTATGCCAAAATTAATAACAGACCTGGAAAAGAATTAAACTAAGAAACACAAAAGTGAAGATTGTTACATCCTACTGTCCATACTAGGAACCATGCACTTCTCAATAACTCATTTCTGTGACAAAAGTTCTTAGACACTATGTTTTATTGAAGGAGAAAAGAAAACACTCCTTTTCTTCTCCTTTCACTGCCTATATCACTATATCCCAACTTAAAATCTAGATTCAAACTAAATTATTTTTAAAGTAAGGTAAGAATGATTTTTTTATGGTTAAACTCATTGTTCCCTCATTTCTTACCTTGTTATGCACACCATGTAAATCATTATTCTCATTTTCTCTAACAATGTGATTGCTTTTGTTGCCTAATGAATGAATGTGAAATTCCTAGCAATGGCAGCAGAAGTAAAAACTCTATTTCTGATACAGTAAAATAAAAGAATGGGTCTGTTAATTCATTTATGAAACAGGAAAAATCAGAAATAGATAATATATGTGGCATTTTGAAAACAAGTATTCTACCCATTGCACTTCATATGTGCTACCATAAGTCTCATTAAAAAAACCCTGAAACTTGCTATATTATTGCTTCAAGACATAAATAAGTAGATAGATAGATAGATAGATAGATAGATAGATAGATAGAAATCCTACTCTCATTTCTAAAGGTAAAGCTTTTAAATTATTGAAAATAGTTTGGGGAGTGTTAATATATTACACTTCCAGCTTTCCATCTTTAATAAGTTAAGTGTGGATTAATGATAGGGTAATAACCTACTCAATTACTAGAGAAATCTTAACATCACAAATTTTGTAATTTATTTCTTCCCGTGGGGTAAAACCAAGAAAAATACAAAGTGTCATATAAGTGTGGGTGAAACACATACAGTATGGAAAAGGTAACCATGCAGTAAGACTTTAACATACTGACAAGAAAGAAATGGAGACTATCACTAGTATTTCTATAAACACAAGGGTGAGGTACTGGTTATTGACCATTTTTCTTGGTACACAGTATATTATTATTATTATTCTTTCCTTGTATCCACTCTCCTACACAGCAGATATATGAATAAATAGAACTCAGTAGTTACTAATCATTAGCTTAAATATAAATATAAAAAAATTAGCTTGTAAAATATTATAAATTATGTCAGAATAGTTATTCAGGTAACATGCACATATCTTTATTATTTTATCTGCCAGAATACCATAAAATATTTTCCACAACAGTAGAGATTTCTGTTAACACCGCTGATCTGTCTACATATTTAGACCATGAAATCATGTCTTTTATTTCTTGAAAAATAGAGCTTTATATTAGAATTAATTTTTATTTCTCATATACACAGTAATAAGTTTTGAAGTGAGGGAGGAAGCATCATGTCACAGATGGAAAAATCAAACAGGCATTTTATTTTGTATCTTCTGTGAATAAAAGAATGAAACAGATGCTTATTAATTAAATGTAGGCAGGTGACAACAAGGCACAATGGCACATTGCACCAGCTGTGAAGACTGCACAAGGCCTTTTTTCCCCTATCAGTCCATTTTCATATTATCGAGCAAACATTCCAAGTGTCAGAAAATGTGTCAAAAGATAATGATAGTGAGAAGTAAGAATTCATCATTGCTGAAACTTAAAACATTTTTATCTGTTTTACATTGCAATCACACCTCCAGGTGAGAGAGGAAGAAAGAAATTTAAAAAGTTTTATAGCTACCTTAACCTGATACAGTTACCTTATATCAGTCCTCATTTTGCAGACAGTGAATGACTAAGATATTTATGAACTTGCATTGCAAACAGTATGTCTCCATGACAGACAACACTGTTTTAAGTTACATGTACTCCCTATGTCCACAAAACAGCCATAGTGGAAGTGAGCATTTTAAAATTTAGATAGGATGAAAACCAAAAATATGTAAAAAAATATCTCCATCAGCTTGAGTGGGTTTGTTTCCTTCTCTCCTGTATTATGAGGTGAATGTACACTTCAGTCAAACATACTGTCATTTTAGGAAACAATAAAGGCAGTAACACCCAGATGTAGTCATTAATGAGACAAATGGAAAAAAAACGTTAATTCTCTCTAAAACTTGAAATAGAAAAATAGTAACTGTAAAGCAAGCAGTTACAGGCACTGTTACACTTAAGATTTTGAAGCCTGGCACATGAAAAAAATTTGACAAGTATAGTCTCATCAGTCTCTTTACTGTAACTACTATAGAAATTAAAAATGGTAAGACAATACTCAACCATTACAGGAAAAGATGATATGTATCATCAGAGCCAGGTACTTACAAAATATTTTTTAAAACTATTCCTAGTATCTGATTATTTTTGTGAAGACGGTATGTCATATAGGATTGACTGACCTTTTTCCTTCCAAAATTTTTCACACATTAAATGTTCATCATCAGAAAGTTGGCTCTATATAAATGTTCCCATTAACTGCAGTTAACATTAAGGTTGCGTAGCAGGGCAAAACTGCATTGAACTATTTCTACAAATTCTTTCTGCAACCAGTAGTATCACAAAATACCGTATTAAGTAAGTGAGAAATTTTCAATAGAAGTGCATAAATGTCTTAGGTAGTATTACCTAATTTACTATTTAACTCAGTTGTTTAGGTATTTTTTTCCCCCAGAAATTTTAAAAGTCTCATTAAGCTAACACTGTGTAATTTTATTGGGTTTGGATATTTAACCAAATGAGCTTCAATTCCATTTTACATTCACAATGGAATTTGTTTTAACTGCCACTCGCTAAAGAAAATTAAAATTCCAATTAAGAAATAATTTTGATTAGTAGAGACTCCTAAATGTACATAGGCTTTTGGTAAGCAATTATTATTCATGCACTGCTTTAGAAGTAAGCATCTTCTATATTAAGTAGAAAAGGCTAACATTTTCTTTCTCAGTAAAAGGCCAATTAACATACCTCCAAGCATGCATTTTCAGCTTCTCTGAAACTGTACTTGCAAATTGAGATCAAATGAAGTAAACAGGTTTATTAAAAATAGGTTTGGTAAAAAGTAGTCTAGGGGCAGTCCTTTTTTTACTTAGCTCTTTACTATGTACCGGTTTTGTACGTGGCAGACTTACATTCAGTTATCTTCCTTGAATATGGTAACCACACCTACAGTGTCCACTTTCCAGGAAAGTATTTACCCTCAAGACATCTTTAAGGATCACTGCTACGAATTGATCACACAAATTTAAACAAGGAACCTAGTGTTTCCTTGTATGGGGACTGAGACTGAGGTTTTCTAAGTTAATCATCTCTGGTAAATAACTTCCTATACAAAATCATAAAAGAAAATATTCAGTGCAACCATCTTCAATGGATGTATGGAGTAAGAATGTGCTGAAAATGCTCAGGTTGATACCACAATGAAGTGACAAAATTCGATTTTCCCATTCCCTTGCTAGAGAGCTTTGAAATATTTTTGTGACAGTATTTTTAGTCTTTTCAGTTCATTAAGCTCCAATTTGCGTAAAATATGTATTTATGTAAACTAAAAAATCCTCAAACCGTAAGTTTAAAAGTATAGCTTCTAAGCCTAATTTAGTTGCAGATTGAAACCACCTGAAGTAGGAGAAGACCACTCTGTTTTCTTTGGGAAAGAGAAGGAGCATAATACATCCCCAAAGAGATAGGAAAAACAGGGGGAAAAATGTTATTCCTTCTCCCCTTGTTGAAGGGCTCTCAGACCTCAGCAACCTGACCTCCATGGCTAAGATTACTTACAGGGACAATAGCTTTTCTTGAAAGATGAATCATATTGGATCTGTTGCTTTATATAGACACAGCTAATTCAGAATAAAATTCTTAAAATGATGGGTTTACATATGTAGTGATAAGGATTGAAATTGGCCTGAAACTGGTCAGTCTAAACCACTCCCTTCACAACTTCTAGTTCCAAGCTATATATAGATAGGTACATATACATACATACGGTAGCATATACAGATATGTATATATGCATTTACACATACACGTATGTACACATATATATCCATATATTTATGTAAGTGTGCATACATCTATAATTATTCAGTTCCAATGAGAGAGAAATAAATAAACAAATTGGTTTTAGCTCATCAGTTGAGGTAGGCTTTTAAATATATGACATAGGTTAGCATCAATGAATATGGTAATATTTTGTCAATATCTTTGTACATTTATACTCTGTTGCGTATCTTAGAGAACAGGAATCTTTAAATTGCACTTTTGATGGTTTCTTCCCCCAGCACCCAAAATAGGTTTTGTTGTTTTTCACAAAAAAGTTGACAATTTGTCAAGGTAGGGACTAATACTTCAACATAAATACAGTGGCAACCTCAATCTTCCCTTCCATGCTTTCTTGTCTCAGATAAAGACTGAAATAAAAGCAAAGTTTGAGTAATTTGACAACATAGCTCCTTCAGGATTCATAACATCAGTGGCCAACCTAATAATGTGGAGTACAAGAATTATGAAATTAATTACTCTCTGTTCCTTCTGATCCTGAATTATTTTTTGTTTCTAGTGTTAAGAAGATCAATAATCAAAAAGAAACAACTTATGTTTCACTGAAGGGAGAAAGGAAAAGATTGGCTTAATTTTGCTAAAATCAGTGAGTACAAACATGTTAGTAAGGTCACTTAGATGTGGAAAAGCACTATGATACCCCACTTATCCTACAGTTCTACTGTTATATGAAATACATTATTTGTCTGCTTTATAGTAAGACATTTTAATGAAAATTTATCCATTACATTGCAAATCTCACATTTTTGCTATTTTTTTTACCCTCTTTACAAAGTGAATAATTGGATGACTCAGATTATTAAGGTATACCAGCAGATGTGAATGATAAAGCTATTTCTGTGTACTGCTCTCTTAGAAACACAATAGAGTTATTACTGAAATTTCAAATGAAACATAAGCCTCCCAAACCCTTTTCTAATGACTGCTCTCCACAAGACTGTTTTGAAATCTCTTGTTACAATATTTAGCTGAAAAAGAAGTATTTGGTGAAGAGACACTGATATCAAAGACAGGCATTTAGAACTTAATTTGCCATAACACTTTGTGAATTTAGTAGAAAAGCAGGATAGAAAAAATTCTTCTAATAGGTCATTTTGTAGTTGTGTACACTAGATGGCACTGATAAAGTATTGCTCAATTCATTAATCATCTTGAGTTGTTTTTGTTTTATTATGGAATGCTTTATTTGTGAATTTAAAAAAGAAATTAAATAAGTTAGCAACATTGTTTTGCTACATATAAAAGTAAAAAGGACAAGTAAAGGAAGAACAGGAAATTGGGATTATCCAAGCATATTCTATAAGGCTAGTAGTCCCTGAAGATTGATTGCAGCTTCCACTGGCAGTTCCACAACCACAACACACACACCATGAGAGACTTAGCATTGTCTGTTCCAAACATGACAAGCATGAATTTACACAAAACTATGAAAACTAAGTTTTTAGCATCAGCAGTGTGTGGTTTAACCTAGAAAGGGATGGTATTTAGGAAAAGTGATTTCCCTTCCAGGCCATTAGCTCGATCAACTCAGCAAAGCTTCATGCCATTCTGATTTAGACTGGAGCCAGGCAGAGACAGTTACCCACATGTGAGGAGTGCACATCTCACTTTGTGAGGGAAGAGTGTGATCAGAAAGGTTATCCCTAAATATAGTAACGTATCTGTAAGGTTTATCTAATCCTAGGAGAGAGACAGGCCCTTCTGGAAGGTCATAGAGGAGGAACACGAGCTGACTGCTCCGAGCTGCCCTGCAGCAGAGCTTTGTAGCCCCATGTACAGCAGATAGGGTCTAGAAAAACTAATCTCATATGACTAAAACTGGTCTCTATGACTACTCCCCAAAGTGTACATTTTTGTATATACTCAACATAATTGTCACAAATACTTCTATTTCAGGAAGACGCTCTACAAGAACCTGTAAGAGTACTGCTAATTATACACATAAAGATTTACCTGTTGTATGTAGTTACTTTATTTGCTAAGGACATCAAAATGCATTGTTATATTTTTTGTAGAACACTGCAGTAATCAATGTCTTCTTTATAAATTCTTATTTGATACAGTAAAAGAAAATAAGACATGACCTCTAATCCTTGAGGAGAAAAATGGTAATGACATAATATTCGAGTTCTGTTATGTAGATATGTTTGTCCACAATTTTGTATAAATAATGTCTCTTATTTCAAAAACTGTGTGGAACAAGCAAGCCATTATGCTTTGGTGTATCTAATAGCTTTTGATTAATTAAAGAAGAAGAAAAAAAAACAGCTGAGCTGTAACTTTAAAAATGCATATATAAAGAGTATTTTTAAAAAGAAGCTGAGTATGTATTCTCTCTAGCTACACAAAACTATACAAATACGGCACCTATCTCTAGGCCATACATGTAATAACATCTAATTACATCTGAAATGGTGAAATACATTGTATTAGTGTCGTTCTTGAAATGATATGATCAAAATGTGTTTGTGATAAAATATGGGATATGTTAAATCATACTTGCACTAAAACTGGTTTAAAAATCTTACCCATGAAACCTAATTTAAGATCACTATGCTCTAACACATAATTTCAAGTCTTACTTTGTCCTTTTCTCTTTTTAGCTGTAAGCATAGCCAACTGTGGTTAAAGAATTACAGAAGACTCAAGAAAATAAACATATATCATATATTATTAAACAAAACAAAGAGACTGTTCTGATGCCTCCTCTTTTTAACTTACACATCAGCACATATCTCTGCTTATATATAATTTTTGATACAAAACACCTTCTCTCAGAAGCTTTGTATAAGCTAAGAATAGTATTTCAAAGCATTAATTTTTAATCCTTCGGCCTTCTGTAATTTAAGCAGATGTTTTAGTATTATCTGGTTAAATACACATAAGAGAATAATTCTTGTACTCAGTGTTGCACTTGAGAAAGTTCGCACAATGAGTTAGACTAATTTCTTCTTCAGCTTTGGACATGTGAGCTCATTCAAGTCCTGGTTCAGGTCACTAGTTAAAATCAATTTCATGTTCCTATCCTACTGGAAAATGATTGACAGTATTTGCTCTGGAAAGCACAAAAGAACAATATAGAATTATGTAAAGATAGCTGTATTCACAGTAAAAGTTGAAAGATATATTTATGAAATATGTGCAATGTGCAAAATTTCTAGTGATGTATGTAGGAATTCCATTCCCAAAGAAGCATAAAGATAGAATATATCTCAGGGATGACAATTATTCTTTCAATTTCCTCTACAAGGGGCATTATCTTCATGCTATAGCCCTGTCCTATGTGTTTAAGAGAGCAGTTACTCAAGGCCAAACTGGAGTAGTTCTTGCATGTACATACTAAAAATGTAATAAATAAATAAATAAATAAATAGATAGATGCAATAGTAAGCATGTCAATACAGGAGTCTTTTGCAGTTTTCAAACTATAATTCTATTGGACTTATCCAATACTACAGATCTGGCATCAGTTTTGACTGGCTGGTACACAAATCAGCTTGGTCAAATACTTTGCCAACAGCAAGCTTATCCCATGACTATAATATCACCTGGAAAAAATTTCTTTATCCTAAATGAAGGGATGTTTAAAAAAATGTTAATTAACTTTGTTGAAACTGATTTAAACAAAGAGAACAACTAAAATTACTTAAAATTCTGAGGAAAATATTCCATCATACTACAAGCTCTCATATTTTATTTTCCAATCAATTTAGGAGTATCAAAACTGCTTCAGTTTTAGCTTTATTTTTTTTGTTTCTTCACTGCCTTCTACCTGAAATATACACTCAGGCTTCATACCATGTTTACACTTACAGCTTGCCTATCACATCAATAGCTTTATAATTTTGCCTTACTGCTCATAAATTGACCCAGGAGTGAAGAAATGAGTGAAAAATTAAACCATTCTCCTTGGTCAATTACCTTGAACCTTGCTGTTATCTTTGTACACGGGACAGAAACAAAGTTATGAGACCTTCACGCACTTCAGCAAGTGTATCAGGGATTAAGTCACTTCCAGATGAGTAGCACAGAGAATGGCCATCAAGAAATGTTTTATATGTTTTTTTCATGAGTCAAAGCATGCTAATTTGGCATGTCATGTTTCTAGGACAACTACAGAAGCAAATATATGTTCCATCCAAGGACTTGAGAGATTGGAAGGATGGCTGAACTGGCAACGAAGAGAAAAAAAAATAACATTAAAAATATAAACAGCAAAAATATTTTAAAAAAAGCAAACAACAAAATCAAAAATATTTAGACCAGGTTTTACATAATGCCACACCTTTTAATGTGTTTATTTCAGTGTGAGTAAGGTGTGTTTCAATACAGGCAGATGTTCTATTATCATCACAGTCATTTATCCACTGGCAAAAATGAAGCACGGAGATTGAATTCACAAAAGGAATCACTATCTGGACAAGACTTAAAAAAAATAAATTTCTGAGAGAACCCATGAAAGATCACTTCTCCCTATGCAGTTTTAACTACTGGTTTCAAATATTGGTTGCACTGGATTTTTTTGGTCTGGTGATGTTTGAGACTCTGCTCACAAACCAATAAAACCCATCAGCATTCTGGCCTCACTCTGATGTACTATATGAAAGTTTAACTTCCAGTGATAGAAGTATTATTCTGTGTCCCACAGTCTGTAAGAGAGAACTGACTGATAGACTAGTATTGACCGGAATGGATAAAGCAGAAGGTCCCATTACATTTATGCATGTTTTTTGTGGAATGATACACAGTGCAAAGAGCACATTTTATGATAGGCAGCAAAAAAAAAAAAAAAAAAACCACCCTCCTGAAATTGGTAAGGAAGAAATATTAGAAATATTTAGACCCTTTTTTTGCATATTAGTCAAAGATGAAAGAGAAAAGTTGATTCATGAGTCCATCTGAAGTTTTATCAGTTATGTTGAGTCCACTTCCACTTTGGACACTACTATAATTATTTCAGCCTACAGATAGTAATTTTTAATGCAAAATATATACAGCTATATTTACTAACCTTGAGATATTTATTTATTCTATTTATGGGAAGTCTAATTTTTAATAGGCACATAGCTTAGAGGTTTTCAATAATATCCTTTATACAGATAAACTCTGGGCAGTAGTACTGCATCTTTCATATCTTCCATAATTCTAAAGGTCAATGAAACAATTTCTGTGTGAATTCATGAGAAAAGCAAAAAGTAAATTCAAAGACATGGGAACTATAAAGCTTGTATAACTTTCAAAAGCATGCAGATAATTTGGTGACACATTTTTCCATTGCCTGGGAACAAAATAGCAAGCAACTAGAACTACATAACATAAGGCATAACAACAAATGGCTCATAGAATAGATGCTTTAAGAAGACAGAATTAGAAGAGGAATGTAGATGATGTCCCTTTAGATTCTTGGAACTGTACAGCATTGGACAGAAGCTGGATAGGATTCTCTTGATGAATCCATCCATATATGATGCTGCATCAATGCAGGGTGCATTGTGCTGCACCAATTATGAGTTAATTAAATGTTTTAAGTAATCAACCCTCACAAATTAGAAAAGAACTCTAAGAACTCAGCTGAACTTAATAAAAATTTTATTAATTTTTAAAAATAAAATTATTTAGCTCTGAAGTATTTTTCATAATTCAGTTTTAGGGAACTAAGAATTCATTCTTAAAGTCTAGCTGTTAGTCAACAGAGAAACAGATATCAGCTTTTCATGGAGAGAACAACATAAAAAAGTCATAATTTGGTGAAACATGGATCTTTCATACAGTTTACTTGGGTCTTCAACATTCTTCAGATTCTTACAAAAGACTCATGGAGTCAAATGTTCATCATTTCTAAACCAAATTTAGATTTTGTATAACTAATCTATTTGGTAATTTATACGGATTTGCTTTTAAAACACAAGGTTTCTTATTGATGTCCATTTTCTCCATCAGAATAGGACATCTTAGCTTTAACACTGGACTTAACGTGACTTACTATACTTATTCTTCATGTATTTTTACATTCTGCTACTGAATTAATTCTACCAATTTTTTGCTAAACAACTACAAAAATAAGATAAAAGATGGAAATAAGATCCTACACAGAAAAGGTTGTATATATATTAAAAGTATATAGATCAGTTAAACATACTATAGTTTATTTCAGTTGTGCTTCATCTCAGACAGGCAGTAATTTTGAGACAAAGAATGTTTAAGAATTCTGTAACTGGAGTATTCAGTTTAGCATAGCTCTACTTGCATTTCTGCACAAATGCTTAAGACAGTCCTATGTGTCTAGTACACTAGTACTGAGATCTCAGAAGACAGGAGATAATGCTTGAATTAATAAATTATTAAATAGAATCTGAATTGATTTTTCAGTCTTAAGTGCTTAAGGAACTTAAGACATTTTTCAATACAGTGCATAAGCACACAAAGGTACCTTTTCAGAAATATTTAAAAGTATAGCTATATTTGAAAATATTGTGCTGTTTATTTCCTACTGCTATCTCAATTATTTTGGGAAATTTTACTTCATATACATAGAAGTTTATTAAGAATTTTATCAAAGTGAGATGGTATGCAAACACTGTATTTAATATGTAATTGAAAAAAAGAAAAAAGAAGAAAAACACTGAGAAGCTGTTTTGAATCATTAGTGCATATGTAGAATCAGAAATAGAAAAGAGCTATCTAAAAACTATTATTTGGGAAAACAATTTTACAATTTGCCATTGAAATAGTACTACTTAAATGCACTAATATGCAAAGTTTAACTGAAAAAATTTATGAGGATTTGCGTTAAAAACACAAAGTTTCATACTGATGTCCCGTTTTTCCCCTCAAAATATGGTAGCATAACTTTAGCCCTGTATGATAAAAATTGAGCTTAATGTAATCTAGTATATGTATTATTCATTAATGTTTATATTTTAAAATTTAATTAATTCTATCAATTTTCTTATCTAAATTAAATTGCATTTTGAGCAAGGAAGGCTGTGAATTGATAGTAGTCTGTGTTTTTGTTTAAGAAGTTGAAAATTTGGTGAAGTTGAAAAGTGATAGTGAAGCCTGACATAGGTATCTGATTGAATTGCTTAACTAACACATTTTGTACATCTACTATGTTCGGTTTTTTTTATGTTATTTTAACATCTTAATAAACTTAAAATATAAAGACCATGAAAGAATAAACATTCCATTGTATTTTAAAACACAAAGGTCAAATGTCTTTTGCTTTAACTGTAGGTTAGTAAGCTTGGAATGAAAAGCTACATTAAGCTACATTACAGAGCTCATCAGTTTAAATTGTTATTCACAAAGCCAACATTTTTATTTACAACTTAAATTGAAACTGGGAGAAATGTCTCCTGACTTGCAGGTTGTAAAGGTGTAAATTGCTTACCCTAGCGGTATATGAAACAGAAGAGTTTTAATTTTACTAAGACTTACGTCAATAAAATCCTTTGAAACTGGCAACAAAGCTTGAAAAGAAGGGTAACAGAGAACACTTTTCCTCCTCTTCTTTTTTTTTTTTTAATGTTCTTCACACTTTTTTATTCTTTAAAAACTATGTCAATCCAAAACCGTTTTAAATTTAATTTGCACTATATTTGTATTTCAAATTACAATAGATTGTACTCATCATATATGAGAAATCCCAATTAATTTTATTGTTATTGATAAAGCTACAAAATGCCAGATTAAAAAAGGGCTGACATACTGAACACCAATCTTTACTAGCCCCTGCAGACCAGATGGAAAGCCTGGAGCAAGCCTGATTTAGGCTTGGTGGAAAAGGGTCAGTCTATGGAATACTTAAGCAAAATGGACATTCATAAATCTGTGGACCCTGAGGGATCATGAGATGGGTGACACCACTGCAAAGCTATTCTAATTTTTGAACAATCATGGCCATTGGGAGAAGTGCCTGAGAACTGAAGGAAAACACACACCTCTAAGTTCAAAATGGGCAGGAAGGAGGATCCAGGAAACTACAGGCCTGTCAGGCCTTACCTTCATACCTGGGAAGGTGATTGAACAACTGATCTTCAAAACAATTTCCAGGAATGAGAACAACAAAAAAAGAGGAACAAAAGGAGTAAGAATGGATTCGCCAAGGGGAAGTCATGCTTGACAAACCTGACAACATTCTGTGATGAAATCACCAACTTGGTAGATGAGGGGAGAGAAGTTGATATTGTCTACCCTGATTTTAGTAAGGTTTCTGACACCTTCTCCCCTAACATCCTCATAGAGGAGATGATACAGTATGGGCTGGATGAGGAGACAGACAACAACAAAGTATAGGGTAGTAACCAACAGTATACCTTGGGGGTCAATACTGGGTCCAACCATGTTCAACATCTTTATTAATAATCTAGATGATGAGGAAGAGTGCAGCCGTAAAATACTCATGATAAAATACTGGGAAGAGTGGCTGACATGCCAGAGGGCTTTGCAGCCCTGCAGAGGGACCTTGGCAAGCTGGAAAAATGTGCTGACAACAACAACATACTGTTCAACAAAAGGATTTGCAAAGTCCTGTACTTGAGGATAAATAATGTCAGACATATGTAATCCATCCTGTGTGTTATCCATCTCAGAAACAGCTTTGCAGAGATGGCTATGGGAGTGTCCCAGTTGCATTTGGAACCAGCAGTGCACCCATGCCAGAAAGAAGGTCAACAGCTTCTTAGACTGCATTACATGGAGTGCTGCCAGCACCTCAAGGGAGATCATCCTTCCCCTCTACTAAGTTCTGCTGAGGCCACACCTGGATTATTGCATCCAGTTTTGGGCTCTCCTGCACAAGAGAGTTGGACCTACCGAAGTGAGTCCAACAAAGGGCCATAATGGAGACTTAGGGTCTGGAGAAACTCTCTTATGGGGAAAGGCTGAGAGAACAAGGAATGTTCAGTCTAGAGAAAGGAAGACTCAGGGTGACCTTTTCAATGTGTGAAAATATCCGAAGGGAGGGGGTAAAAAAACTAGAGCCCTCCTCTCCTCAGTGGTGCTCAGTAACAGGACAAGAAGCAATGAGCACAAACTGGAACACAGAAACTTCCATCTGAACATCAGGAGACACTTTTTCACTGTGAAGGTGACTAAACACTTGCACAGGTTTTCCAGAAAGATTGTGAAATCTCCTTAATTGGAGGTAGTCAGTACCTGTTTGGGCATGGTCCTGGCCCACTTACTGTAGCTGACAGCTGTCCCTGCTTTAGCAGGGATGTTGTACAATATGACTTCCAAAGGTCTCTTCCAACCTCTACCATTCTCTTTCTGTGATTCTGTGGTTCTGTGATCTGTGAGACACTATTTTTGACTTTAATAGTTAAAATAAATTGGTTGTCAACATTTGTTCTATATGCTGTATCGACTGACCAATTTTCCTACACTGAAGATCAGTATACTGCTAAGTGACTAACACAAGAGCTACAGATAACGTGTTTCAGAATCAAAACACACCCCTGTTCTCCCAGTCATTGTGAATATAGAATGTAAGGATGTATAAGCTAGGCAACATCCACAGCATCCCAGTTCTGCTAAAAGGATGTAAAAAAGAAGAGAGACACGTAGGGTTATTTTTCCCCTGGCATACTATATTTTACCTTCTGGCAATACAATTTTAGCTTCTAGAAACTGACATTTGGGGACAGAGAATAGGAAAAAGTTAATAAAGCTGTACATGAGGTTGCAATTTGGAAGAGACACCTGGTATTTGTTGTTACTTCTGTTAAATATTAGTTGTTAATAAGGTGTGTTTAGTACTCTGTAATTTTCTATAATTATTTTCTTTGACACATTTGTGTAGGGTTCAGTTCTAACTATCGAAATCCTAAGTAATTTATGGTGACTAGGAAGCAAGAGGTGTATAGTGTCCTGAGAATAAAGGAAATTAAGTAGAGGTGGTTGTAACTTTTTTTCAGCAAAACAGGCTTTTGAACATAAGACACAGAAAAGAAAGAATCCAATGATAAAAAGAGAAGCATGCCAGTGAATAAAGTTCTTCCTGATCAGAATTTGGGCTAGAAGAAAACAGGGTTAACCAACATGCAAAATAATCTTCATCACCTATGAATTTCACCTATGAACTTCAAAACCCTTTTGCTGCCACGTTCTAAATCTGTTTTAATACACTGAATCCATATCAGAACCTGTTTCTAATGCAATGCATTCTTAAAATAAATCTCAAAATCTGATATAACGATAAAACAATCCTGTACTGTCAAGGACACAGGCAATTCTTGAAACAAAGGGTTACTATTTCTGGAGAAATTTAGTCTGAACATGTAAAACAAAAATACGCTTTATTGGGAAAAAACATGAACAAGACATAGGATGAGTAAGGCCAGGACAGGATATAGAGTAAGACAAAATCTATTAATTTTGTAAAGGTAATGTTAGATGTCAGTAGCTGTATTATATGTCCTTTTCTTTTCTACTCTATTTCCATCCATGTACACAGAAATTGTTCTAAAACCATGGTAGTTTATTCCAACATTCGATTTACAAAACTTACTTTAACACAATCAGTTAAACAATATCAGGGTGTATTAAAAACATACCAAGATTCAAATTGCTCCATGCTGACCAATAAATATACTTGTTCAGATACAATTATCAGATAAAATGAAGTTAATTTCAAAGTTGATTTCAGTCCTGAATATTAAAAAATAAAGTAAATTACCTTAGGTTACCTCTTATGATAATACACAATAAGAAATGTCTTTGCAGGTATTGTAAAGAAGTGTCAACTTAAAGAAATTAAATACTTAGTTTTGGAACAATTAATTTTTGTTCATCAAAATCAGGACCATGATGAAAAGCATTTTAGACTACAACCAAATATACCTTATGGGTTCCTTGTTCACTTCAAGACCCACAGAGGTTCTGAGCATTCTTTTTTTCCCAGAAAAATTATGCTTTTAAATCCTATAATTAGAAAAGGGTTATCATCGGGTAGGGAACATAATTCTTTCTGAAAGTCCCTTATGGATGGGCTCTTTTTGTTTCAACCTTCAAAACCAGAATTTTGTTAATCAGTGACAAAATCAGAAAAACACTCCATGTATTCAAAATTAATATAAATTTTTATAAAGTAAGTGTTAAAGAACACAGCTTTGAACTGAAATTCAACTTTATATTTCAGAATTTTGCAAAAACAAATTTTATTTTTCCTTCTTGGCTGATTTGTTTTCTCCCCACAATAAATGCTTACACATATTTCTGCATAAATTAGAAAAGAGAGATGGATATGTTACTTATGTTTATAGGAACATACAACTATGCTAGAAGAATGTGCTGTATCAGTACTGAATTATAACAGACTATCAAAAATATTATGGAGAAGGAGCTTAGTAGATAGTTAGGGGGAAAGAGCTGTGGCTCCTAGCATACTTTACACCCTTATATCAAGAGAAGAAATATGCACTGATTTTGCTGGTAGATACAGCACATGGCACACTATCTCAGAACTTCACTTAAATTAGGGGCAGGCAGAAAAGCAAATGAGACATTTCATATTTATGAAAACTATTTCATAGTCTCAGATGAATTGACCAACATACTTCAAGTATTACCCAAAAGTAATAAAGAAAAGAAAGAAAAGCACAAACTTCACCCCCACCCCCGCCCTAACATGAGTGTCCAAACTGTAACCTGACATTTTACCAGAGTCTTAGCTATTTTAAATATACTTTGAAGGAGACTCTTTGTGTTAACAATATACATCTGTCCCACAGCTTGTTTAAAGAACAAGCAAAGCACAATATTGTGTAAAACATTTTCTAAAAAAGTTAACAATACAAGAGTTTCTATGAGATATTTGAATCAGTACAGTGATACATAACATAAAGATTTTTGTCAGTTAGAGACAAATTCAATGTCTCTAGGCATTGTAGGTGAGAATACATTTTGGAAGAGCAATGTTCAGTGGCCACATTTAAGAAGTGTTTCCTTCCAGTATTCTATCCTTTTAAACAGGCATTTATACTGAGTCATTGTACAAAAGAACAGTGGGAGTCTACTATAAATACAGTATTAAGGCCTCAAAGTTTGAATTAATCTAATTTCTTATGCAACATCTAAAGCACTTCTGAACAAGTTGTTTTATACACCTTTATAAATTTTCTAAAATGTGTTTGACTGTTATTTGAGTAAACAATAGATCAACTTACTTTCGGTTTACTTTTTGGATCAAGATCAGGTTTAGTGGAGTGTGGAATGATTATTAATTGTTTATCTCTCAGAAACTACAACAGTAAAAAAGAAATATATTTTAACAGCCTCAGCAGATTTAACACAGTTTGCATAATCAAATAATTACCATGAACAATTTGAAAGTCTTATTATACAAAGGCTCTAGTGCCTTTTTAAAAAAAAAAAATAATAGAAAAAAGGCAACAATCTTATAATGGTTCTTTTCTAGATCATTAAAAACTATACATTATGTATATTCATCCACCATGTAGACTTACCAGATACTTTACAAGCTCTACAGTCAGATTAGTCCTGTTATGACACCGATAAGCATATCTTACTTAAAAGAAATGTCTGAATTTCCTTTTTCCAAGAAAATGTCTTTGCAGCAATCAAACCATTCTAAAAAATTTGATCACTGCATTTCATTCAGGTGTTTTGCATATGAATAATAGAGGACTATTTAGAATTAATGCTCAAAAATCTATAACTATTCCCCCAAAAAACAGTTACATGTACATATATTGCTTTCTACAAAAATAATAATCACACATTTTCAGTTGGATTTATAAACAAACATAACTATTGCCTATTACAAACTTTCTCGTACTTTGGAAACCGTGACAACAAAGACAGGGTCAGAAAAGACAGGTTACAGATGCTATAACATTAAATATTTCTGTATCCTGGTAATTTATCATGTATTTATGCATTTTAGGAACGCAATGAACATACATTTTAACAGAATAAGTGATGCTCTTTAACCACAGAAGTCACAGAAGCTCACATAAAGAAGTCTTAATATGCTGTAATGCTGACTATACTCCAAACACAATATAGAAACTCAAAAATACTACTTCTTGCCTTTCAGAAATTAAATGGATTTATGGATTTATGTCTATTCCTATTAACTTCAAAAGACAATGGATCAGATCTTTATAGATTCACATGAGGCTTTATTTCCAGGTTGGTATTCTTATGTTCTCATAAACACAGTGTGATGTAAAAAAGAAGTACACTGTAGAAAAATCTTTCACTGAAAATCTCTAACAAGCCCAAGAAAAAATAGGACATATACTATACTGCAAGGAAGGACTTCAGACACATTTCAGAAATTGTATTATTTCTTTCTACAGGAAATGAAGCATAAAGTGCCCAAAATATCGTATCATCTTTAGCAATTGAAGAATGTGAAAGAAGTGGACCTGCATCACTTCACTGATGTCTCCCAAGTAAGAAGCTAAAAAAGTCCTACCCCTGCCCCACCAAAAAACAAACAAATAAACAAACAAACAAAAAGCAAACAAAAAACCCCAAACAAACAAACAAACAAAAACCCAACACCAGCTGAATTCCAGTTCATGTTTATTTGGACAGATACATATTCAAGAAAAAAAAAGCTATTATCCATACAAATTAAAGAGAAGTAACTACTGCATTGGAAGATATTATGAGTATTGTAGCAATTGTCCAAGTTAGTCTTTCAGGCAGAAGTTCATTACTGTTCGATGATATTCTCTAAAACTAACATGGAAAAGCCTATAAACAAACACAATAATGAAGAAAATGGGTTTACAAATGGATGATTTAAACATTTCAGTGTTTGGAGAAAGATTAAGAGTTAAGTAATTTTCCCTGCTAAAACTAAACAGTATAACTAATATACTTTGTTTTTTTAATAACTTCTTTCAACTGCACATCTAGGCATATCTCAGAAAGATTAATGTTAAATATAAAACTAGTCAATACACTGATGTTAAGTGAACAAAGAGCAGAACTTTGTGCACTGCACCATTTTATCCAAAGTCATTGTTATTTAGATTACTCCTTTAGCTGAGTTTGCTTATTGGGGGACTAGCATTGTTACTTTTAAGCAAAAAAAATGATGTGTGGGAGGTCAGGTACTTAAGGTTCCACTGATCATATGTCTCCTAGCAATATTGATGAGAGATTCAAAAGTTTTAATAATGAGGTAAGTTCCTAAACTAGCAGAACTACAAAATTTGCAATAATTGTTATTTGTCTAATTTGGTAAAGAAAAACTGGACCACTACATATTATTCTAGATAAATACAAAGATGTTATCTTTGTAAGGAGGAAAGAAAAGTAAACAATCATGAAGGAATCAAAATCTGCTAAACATTTAAATGCTTTTCACTCTCTTGAGCAGTATTATTCTAATTCCTCCTTAATATTGCCAATTAACCATATTTATATTTTTCCTTTAAACAGAATAAAAATGTAGCCAATCAAAGACTAAAGAAATCCAAGACATTTCTTTTTTTACTACAACATTTTACCAAACGGCTACATTTTTTTTTTCTCCTGGTGTCTCCCTTGATTCAGAAGTACAAACTTATATGAATAAGTTTATTGGTCTAAAATTAGCAGAAAATACTTTTTTATTTGTACATTTAGCCAATGTTGTATGTCAGCACTTCAAAGACTCATTGTACAGACAATCCATTTTTTGAGAAAGATGATAGGATGATAGGATTAGTAGCAGAGAAACTGGGCAAACAATTCCCAGTGATTAATCCTCCCCCTCCTTTCTTTCATTATTTTAACTTCTTTATTTTTAGTCTAGCAACCTGTGGATCTGTATGAAAAGTTTACATATGTTTACTCAGCACTACTTCTGTTTGAAGATAAGCAAAATTGTGGATGAGCGCTTGTGGATTTTACTGAATTTTTGATTCTCTTAGGGAAAAGGGTAGAAATTAAAGAGGCATAAGATTAATGTTTTCAAGAAAGTTTTTCAGGTTTCCATCTTGTCAGAGGCATAATATCTAAATCAATTAGTAACAAAGTCATCACCAGATTTTCAATCAGAAATTATTTTCTATGAAATATTTATGTGTTTATAATTTCAAAAGTCTTTTTTCTCTTAATTCCCTCTATTCAAAGTCATAAGCAGGGAACAAATAATATTATGCATAAAGCTGTCAGACTTTAATATTTTGATACCCACTGCCTCCTAGCCTTTGTGTTTGTGCTTCCCAATCCATAGGAAAAAAGAGGGGTAGGGCATAATCAGAAATTCAGAAATTGCTGGGTTTTAAATAGATTTAAAGAATTAAAAAAAACCAAACAAACAAAAAGAAATCTGAGTGAAATTAATAGCATCTGCACTAAAAAGAAGAACTCAAATCAAAGATGTCAACATATTTCAGTGCTTTAAATATCTTAAATACTGTGGCAATGTTTAGAGTCCATCAACTCAGTAGACGGATGTGAGTTTGTAGAAATTAAACTTATGTTGTGTATTTTCTTGTACTTCACCATGGGAATTGCTACTAATGTTAATTGCAGTTGTGTGAACAGATCAGAGTGAGAAGAGACCCCATACTGCAGATAATAAAATGTTCAGGCATGAGGGGGAGGAGAAGGAAATCCCTTCTAATAATATTAGGAGCCCCTCATAAGAAATTGGAAATTACAGACCAGATGTTTTTAATTGATTTTCCAGACTGGGTGTGAAGTCAGAGCAGAAGCATCATTCACACTAGCAAGAATAGAGATTGTAAAAGGTTATCACTCATTTTTCAAGCAATGGTCTGAATGTCATTACATAAAATAACAAGGACTCCAATATTTACATATGTCCCTTAATTCCAGATAATTTATTTAGGGGGTTTTGTTACTTATTTTTTAATTTTTGAGGGGAGAGGGTGGAGAATTTTTTAGTTAGTTTTATCCACATTCTTTGCCTTGTTATTGCAGGAGAGAGATATGCCAGTGCTTCTCCTTAGTGCCTGTTGCTTTACTTTTCTGGTTTGTTTCTGCAGTTACATCCTTTTTATCTGTTTCCTTACCAAAAACAAACAGGTGTATCTCAATGAGAAAACTGAATGAACTTAATTTCTGTTTGCTTAGCAGCAACAGTGAGTGGCTATAATGTAAGGATGATCATGTAGTTGACTTCTGCCTTACTAAACTTTCTCTTTTTGTCTTCAAGAGGCCATTATGTATTCACTTTGCTCTCTTCCTTGAGTAATCTGAAAACCAATCTTTCATAACTGTTTCTTTCCAAAAAGCAAGGTCTGCAAATGGGTTGACAACAAAACACAACCAAAACACAGCCTTTATTGTCAAATAATACAGAGCAACAGAAAATGCTTTGTACTGACAGAAACTGTTAAAGCATCTTGTCCCTTCAAAGAATCAGTGTATTATTGTATATGTTTGTAAAGAACCAGAGGCTTTCTATCAATACCTGAGAGAAGAAGTAACACTGTAATGTTCCACAAATGACTGCCTTTTCTCTGAACTCATAATTTCAACTTGCTTCTACCTTTGCCTAATGTCTCCCTAAGAAAGCCATCAGACGAAAGGAGAACCAGTGCTTTGTAAACATTCAGAGTTCCCCGAAGTGTCTTGATCTGCTAATGCCTGTGTTGTATTTATGGGCCATGTATCAAGGCCTGGCATAGCTGAGCTCATACCCTTTGCTAAAGTCTGAAGATAAAATAGAATTACTGTATAAATAATCACACTTCTTTCTACTTGGCAGTAACCTGTCGTTGCAAATAAAGATTACTTAAAATGAGTTTCTACCTTTAGCAGAAAAATTTCTCTTTCTTTCTTTTCCAGACAGATATGATACAAACCATAATCAAGGAGAAATTATTATTCCCTTTACTAATTATGTCTCCTACTTAAAAGAATAAGTAAATCAATTTGCCACAATCTGTGGCAAATGTTAATGCAATGCACAGAAGTGCATGGAATTTTTTTTTCCTATTGTGAAAATGTTATGGACATCAATGGAGTTGTTACTCTAGATAAACCTCAAGAATGACAGCAATGATTTTCTGGAAGCACTACCTGGGTTGTAAATTAATAATATGCATTTTTTGGATAATTAATGTTAATTACTTTTACCTAACTGTTAGCAATTCTGATATTTTTTTAAGTTTTATAAAGACTTGATATGGTTTACCATACTATTCATTCACTATGATAAATTACAATCAAAACATAAACAAAAAAAGAGCAGAAAGATGCTTCATCAAAAAAAATGCTTTCTTCTATACAGTTTTCTCTTTTCTTTTTGTTATGTTACATAATTATGAAGTTGCATCTTAATGACAAATGCAAGCACCATAATACGTTATTTCTGCCCTCTTTAGTTTGGAAAGATGCTAGATCATTAATATAGAAGGTTCAACAGATACAATATTGTAATTTAAGAGTGTTATTTTGGGAAGTTCTCACTATATTGATCTTCAACATTTATTGTTGTCCTGTGATGCCCTTTCTAGATAAAGCTGGCCAGCTGCCAACCTCATAAATTTTGGCAGAGACAGGAGAACTTTAAGAATGGCAAAATAAGGTCAGAGCACCAGGGAATCACCTTCTTTAGTTTTCACACAGCTGAAGAATTTGTTACTTTCAAAATATTTTGCATTGCGCTTCAACATCCAAGAGAAAGCATGAGCAGCATACAGTCTTACATACATACACCTTTGAGTCTGGGAAACATTGTCTTCCTACTCTATCTGAGCAATCCCAGATAACGTGCTTTGCATCTCCTTGCACTACTGACTCTCCACTGACTACAAGGTAACTTGGAGTCCTAAAATAAATATCTGGAAAAGCCTGAGTAACTTGTAATAAAGGAAAAAATTTTGAATAACAATCGTTGTGTAAAGTAATTTTTCACAGAGAAAATCTTTCATTCAATTTTGCTTGCACTAGGGAATACCCATTTTTGGACATTATTGGCCATAACTCCTGATGGCAATCTTCTGCATAGGTAGTCATCTCACTTCTTGTACCTCTTAGAAATACTTTTCCTAACTGTTTTCTTAAGAGACTGTATGGAGATTCAGCTTCCCTCAGCACTGTGGCAAAGCAGCTCTGTGCAAACAAAGGACACAAATAGCTTACAAGTGAAGATTCACCACTCTTTCTATTAAAAGTATTATTTAAAAAAAAAAAAAGCCTTACTCCTGCATATAAGCAAACAAACAAATGAACAAGGTCTTTTAAGTTAGTAGAAATTTGCAAAATCAACAAACAGCATCAAAAGTTTGATGTCCAGAAAAAAAGCAAGAATAGAGCAAGCTGGTATTATATTTCCTCTGAGTCTTCTCTCATAACCCACCAGTTTTCAGCTCAGAACCATCTACATGTGTTTCTGTGTCTATTAATACACTCCCAATAGACCTGTCTTCTAAGGCAGGGTCCATTTTTCCTTGAAAACCATGTAAATGTCCTGTTATGTACTGCATCCTGTGATAAGGAGTTCTACATATGCCTTCTATTCTGTGAAGTAGTTAGATTTGGTTTTCAGAAAGATCCACCTGTTAGTTTTTCATGATGCCCTTAGATCTTGGACTCAAAGTCAACATATGGTTTCACACACAGTTCTTGTCTGTCCTCCCAGGGTCAAAAATAATTTTGCAGAGTTCTATTGTATCTTTAGTAAATCAAGTTGTTTTCAAAATTTCCTCATGCAGAAGTTGTTTCATGACTTCCAGTAGCTTTCTCCCCTTTTCTGAACCTCCTTCTGTACTACTATATTGTTTTGAGAACCAGAAGTCCATGTAGTTTGTAAGGTGCAAATCAAATATACAGAATTATGATTATGTTTTAGGGTTTGATTTTTTTTCCTTTTCTATTCTTTGCAAATGTACATTCCTTAAAGATAATAAATCATTCTTTATCTATATGCAGAGAAAAAGAGATCATAAACAAGTAGAGAAGGTCTTCACTGATCCTCTTCATACATGGCAGATATGCTTTTCCCCTCTGGTATGATTTCCCAAGTATATCTTGTTTACTGGACCATGTCTTGTTGACTATATATGAAAACACCTCTGGTTTTCTAATAGTCTTCAACAAACTGAAACTCTAATCTGCTATACTGTCAACAAAGACAGACATATACTGGAAGGTCTGTAAACTGTTCAAAAATCTGTATTAAACGTAACACCTATGGACTTCCAGAGTGAAAAAGGGACACTTGAAGTAATGTATATTACTGTGTACAGTGCTAGGCCTCTGGAGAGGCCTATGTCAGTCTTTGCATCAAAGTAGCTAGAAACGGAATGTATCTTTCAGAAAATTCACGTATAGTCCTGAGCATGGTACATACAAGACTATGGGGTCAGATGACATCCACCCAAGTGTACCGTGGGAGGTGATGCAAGTGCTCATCAACTCACTTTTAATCATTTATCAGAAGTCCTGGCTAAACAGAGAGGTCCCAATTGACTGGAGGATAGCCAATGTGACACCTATCTACAAGAAGGGTTGGAAGGAGGATCAGGGGAACTAAAGACCCATCAGTGTGACCTCAGTGACAGGGAAGGTTATGGAGCGTATCATCTTGAGTGCCATCACGTGGCATGTACAGGCAAATCAGGTGATCAGGCCCCATCATCATGGGTTTATGAAAGGCAGGTCATGCTTCATTAACCTGATCTCCATCTGTGACAAGGTGACCTGCCTGGCGAATGAGGGAATATGAGCCCACAGTATGCCCAGGTGGCCAAGGAGGCCAATGTCATCCTGGCTTGCAATCAGGAACAGTGTGGCCAGCAAGACTAGGGAAGTGATTGTCCCTCTGTACTCAGCACTGGTGAAGCCCCACCTTGAATCCTGTGTTCAGTTTTGGGCCCCTCACTACAAGAAAGAAATTGAGGTGCTGGGGCATGTCCACAGAAGGGCAACAAAGCTGGTGATAGGTCTAGAAAATAAGTCCTGTGAGGAGTGGCAGAGGAAACTAGGGTTGTTTAGCCTGAAGAAGACAAGGTTCAGGGGAGACCCTATCGCTCTCTACAACTACCTAAAAGGAGATTATAGCAAAGTGGGTGTTGGTCTCTTCTCTGATAAGACAGGAGAAAATGGACACAAGTTGCACATGAGAAGGTTTAGATTGGATATTAGGAAAAATATTGAGTTGTCAGGCAGTGGAAGAGGCTGCTCAGGGAATTGGTTGAGTCACAATCCCTGGAGATAGTTAGAAGCCATGTAGATGAGGTGCTTAGGGACATGGTTTAGCAGTGGATTTGGCAGTGTTAGGTTAATAGTTGGTATTGATATTAATGGTATTTTCCAATCTAAAATTCTATGATTCTATATGAACAAATGGTAATGTTACATAAGTCATCTACACTTAGCAACCAAGTATTTTGGTAAGGCAAGCTTCCTGTTTTTTCTGTAACTAGAAAAATCATAATGTACTAGAGGAAAAACATAACTGCATTGAAATACAGAACCTCTACTTTTGTGTGGAATTGAAACTAATTCACAGTACATAAATGCTAAAAGTCTGCTGATAATGATTCAAAGAGTAAAAACTTTAAATGAAAATGTGTATTAAAACAAATTAATCGAAAAAGTACATTTACAGCTTAATTAATCTGTTTTAAATATGTAAGGTATCCTAATTTTTTCTTTAAAGCAAGACAAATGTCTAAAAGATGGTGCACAAATTGTGAAAGTGAGTCTCATTTGTCCTGCACTATGACTAAATTAATATGGAACTGATAAACTAGATGATTTTTTTTTTAATTTTTTAAGAATGCTGCCATCACATACCCAGATCTTTATTGCTGTAGTTTAAAATGGGCTAAATTATTTTTCCAATCAGAAAGCATACTAAAATATTACTTATATGTGGACATGACTATTTATTTATGTATTTACCCTAGGAATATTCATTGGTATGTGACTAAAAATCTCTAAAAAGGCAAAACATTATAAATTACTCTTGTTTTGTCCCAGCACAATATAAAATCCATGGAATAAGAGACCTACATAGTGAATTCTAAACACATCCTCTCTCCTTTTATTTCACTTGGCGTCTATCCCCCATTTTACCAGAATGACAGTCAAATTTTAACGTATTTTAAACATATTTTAATTTACATAAATTTAAAATAGATTTTATTTAAAAGCACTCTATAAGATATCTGCAACACAATGTATCAACAGGATATTGAAAATACATAGAAAACGTTGAAGTTAATTTACATTTAAAGCGATAGAGATATTTTTTGACATGAAAACACTGAAAGTTTCTATCCCTGTCTAGCACAGAGTAAGATAACTGGGAAGAAAAAAAAATTTTTTTTGTTTGGTCCTCAAAATTATGATTTAGAAAAAGGAATGGTTAATTAGAAACAAAGTTAGACTCAGTAAACTAATTACTTAAACCTTTATTATTTAATGCATATGATGTTCCCACATGTACCTGATCTGTGAAAGCACAAAAAATTTCTGTATCTGTGTGTGTGAGTTTAAATACTTCCACAAAGAGACATATCTGTCAACATTTCTTTAATAAAGCTCCTTGAGAGAATATCAAATTCAACACAGCTCTGTGAGAAGAAACATAGATATTTAAAATAGCATTTTTTTGGTTTATTCTAGGACTTTAAGAAAAAAATCTGGATGCTTTTAGAACACTAAAATTACAGTCAGTATAAATAAATTTTAAAAAAAGCCTTTGATCTCAGTTAATGAGGTTTACAAATTGCAAACCTTCTTTCACTGTTTCCCCAAAGGTTTATGAAAAACTTTTTAAAGGAAACATATAGGCTAAAACAGAACAGTTGGTCTGATATCCCATAATAAGTATTCAAGCACAGAAAACAAGTCTACTTTTAAAGGACTAGATGAGAAGGTTACACAGTCTGTACACAAAAAATGTAATCTCTTTTATATGTAAATCCTGTCTAGATTTTTTGATCTGAGAAAATCATGTGGGTTGAGAAATCTTTATACTGCAGCATATTTTCACATTGCATATGTCATGCTAGATGTTTGAAAATAGTAGCTAGTATAGTGAAAACATTAAGCATGACAGTCTCAATATCAAAGCAATTCTTAACTCTGTATCAGGCATGTGTTGCATGATATCTGCTTTTTCATCCAGTCTTTCAGAGAGAAATGTTTTTGCCCCCGTGCCCCCATCATTTTATTTTATTTAGTTATTTATTTTAGAGAAATCCTAGAATATAATTTTCCCACTATATTGTACATATCTGGACTTCAGGAAATATTACATGACTTCTATAAAATACAACAGTAAAGGACAAAATGTAGTGATAGTATTCAGAATATATTTTTGTAGGAGAAAAATTAGAATGGCTCTACTAGGACAGTGGCTTACAAGTGAAAAACAGCACTGGAATTAATCTCTTGGAAGAGTTCTAATTGCTTGGTCTATTCTATATGGATTGTATTTGAAAATATGTCTTCCTCTAGCAAAATGCATACATCTCCAAAAGTCACTGGTGATTTCACAAAATGAACACTTATAAAAAACCTTCCTAGCCACTCATACTCAGCCTTCCTCTGCAGATGTTCTGTAGGACAAACAGTCATTGCCATCCACAAAAGAAATCAAGTTCATATATTTTGTTTCTTGCCAAAGAGTATGAAAGTTTCTATGATGCAACATCAGCTTGGCATGCTCATTTAGCTTGGAGAAAAAATAAAGTTAAAGGTAACTTGAGAGGAGTGGATCCAGTCATGAGGAAGAATTACAGTCTTCATCATCACAGAGGTGTTCTTAATTGACTGTTAAGCTCTCCTCCATCTTTTAGCTTTATTTATTTACTAAACTGCAATTCTAGAAGTTACAGATTTTTGTTTGTTTCATTTTTACAGAAGGTTTTCCTGTCTGAATGCAGTGTTTCACTTGCAGGTATTTCAACAACTGAATAAAATTCCAAGAAATGCAACTCTGCCAAGGAGAAAGCTAGACTAATGGAACTATTACTGCACTAGATCTCCATTTTCTACTCTAATGTGTGCTAAATAATGTTAAAATTAGACAAACACAGTAGCTACAAGTTTTACTAAATACTTATACCACAAATAAGTAATGCTTAAAACAGAACTAGCATTTATGAAAAAAGTGTTAACATAAATGAATATATATAAGAACATACTGAAATACATATGCTATTATGGAGAAAGTGCTGAATGTTACATTAAGAAACTTTAAAAATTTGTTCGTCATAACTAGGCAATTAAAGAATATATCCAGGAGAAGGAAACTCTGATTAACTGTCTATTAAAAAAAATGGTTTGTATGTCTATCTTTGATCTGTGTATTTGTATTTGGCTGCTCTGACTCTAGATTATTTCGGAAGTATGACTTGAAAGCTTTTGACACGGTCTCCCATGGCATCCTCATAGATAAGCTTAGCAAGTATGGACTGGACCATTGGGCAGTGAGGTGGATTGGGAACTGGCTGGAGGAAAGAGCTCAGAGAATTGTGGTCAACGGGGCAGAGTCTAGTCTAGTGGAGGCCTGTAGCTAGTGGTGTCCCCCAGAGGTCAGTGCTGGGTCCAGCCCTATTCAATACATTCATCAATGACCTGGAGGAAGGGATGGAATGTCCTCCCAGCAAGTTTTCTGCTGATACAAAAATGGGAGGAGTGGCTGAGGCCGTGCTGCTGGAGAGGCTGAAGAGACGTGACCTGGAATAGGCTGGGGAGCTGGGCAGGGAGAAATCTAATGCAGTTCAATATGGGTAAGTGTAAAGTACTGCATCTGGGGAAGAACAACCCCATGTATCAGTACAAGTTGGGGGTTGTTCTCTTGGATGACAGCTCTGGGGAAAAGGACCTTGGAGTCCTAGTGGACAAGAGGATGACCATGAGCCAACAGTGTTCCCTCATGGCCAAGAAGGCCAATGGCATCCTGGGATGTATTAAGAAGAGTGTGGCCAGCACGTTGAGGGAAGTTATCCTCCCCCTTTGTGCTGGTGAGGCCTCACCTGGAGTACTGTGTCCAGTTCTGGGCTCCTCAGTTCAAGAAGGACAAGGAACTGCTGGAGAGGGTCCAGCGTAGGGCCACTAAGATGATGAAGGGCCTGGAGCACCTTC
>NW_010254770.1:0-14456 GCF_000690775.1 Eurypyga helias | reverse complement strand
TGGATCCTGCTCTGGCAGAGGGGTTGGACTAGATGATCTCTAGAGGTCCTTTCCAACCCCTACCACTCTGTGAATCTGTGAACTTAGATAAAAGGAAGAAAGTTTTGTATAAAATTTATTTCCAGTGGATCTGGTTTTAGGATTTGTATTTCTCATAGATCACTCTGCTTTCAGGATACCTTAGCTCTAAATTGAGGAGAAAAGGGAAAATAAAATACCTGAAGTGAGTTAAAAGTATAAAAATTTTGTTTGACTCATGTGCCTCCTGTTCTTGCCACCCTCAGACTATTTACTTCACTAGACAATTCTGCATTCTCAAATAAGTTATTAAAATAAAATTTATTTATGACATCAGGTGGTGTGTTATTTGCAGTGAAAGTGATCTGAAGATCCTGTAAAATCAATCAGATTAACTGTAGTGGTTAAAATTTGACTGAGCTTTATAAAACAAATATAAACTCATCTGCCATTACAGTATCTTTCTGTTTGTATTAATAATATTAAAATTGTTACATTAAATAACAAGGCAAGTATGTTCTTCATGCCACACACACTAAAGTCCTAGACTTTATACTTAAGTATACATAAGTTAAACTATGGATTCTGTCATAACAAGGCTAAGGAAGAGAAGAGATTTGTTCAGACTGAAACTTGTAGACAAAGACAAAGATCAATTACTTGCTGGCATATATACAATCTCTAAATCAGGTATACTAGTGTTTTTTTCTACTTTTTGTTTTTCAGTAAGAGGCACTGAGATGAAATATTATAAAAACCAATCATGTTAACACTATCTGGTTTGATTCTGGCACTGACATTGACCCGATTATTATATACTATAAAATGTATAAGAGATAATCAGTCTGTGACAACCACTATACAGAGAAAGGGATAGTATAATGTCACTCACTACAGAGGAGATTACATCACATAAGGTTTACACGTTCTGCAAAATTAGAAGTTTGTCTGACTGCCAAGCATTGTGGCAGGTGCATTGCCTAGCACAGGGATTGGTTTCGTGACTCAGCAATGCACAAAGATGGTGGGTTTTGTGAAAAACTGTCAATTTGCCTTGACCACAATTGCATACTGGGAATTTATCAACACCCTGACCTTTAAAACTTTAGTATAAATCACATGGCATAGGCACAGGGGCAATAAATCTTTACATATAAAACACAAAATATGCCTTACAAAGAGCCTGTCAAAGTTGTCCTTTCTTTTTTTTATATTTGAAATTAAATTAAATAACAGCTCTATCATGTAGCATTTATTATCATGACACTAGAATTTTGAATGTTGAGAAAGCTGATTACTAATCTATCAAAAGTACAGCCATACAACTCTAGAGCATTTGAAGTAAAAATGAAGAAAAAAAATAAGAAGTATTATCAAAACACAAATCCAAAAGAAACAATATAAACACTATTATTCTTTAATTTCCAATCCCTTGAAAAATCTGCTCAAAGTTGGACTAAGAATACTATGTTTATTATATTACTAATATTTAGGGTGGCTGTTATTCAAATTGCTCTACTGATTTCATTTTTTGACACTGTAAATATTGCTCACACTAAAGTTTGCAAGAATGTTTTTTCAATAAGTTCCAAATCCTGCTTCAGGTTCACAATAGCACCCAACCGTTTTCTCCCACAGTGTTACATGGTCTGTATTTCTGAATAAATGCTCTTTTTCTTTTAGCTGTGCCTAAATGTCTACTTCATTGTTTCCCCACAGGGGTATCTTAGACAAATGTGAAACTGGGTCATCTTAAAATAATTCTGTGTGGTGATGTAGAGGTGGAGATTGTTTGATTTTGGGTTTTTTTTCCCCCACAAAAGGAAGAATTATATTTCCTAGAGATAATAAAACGCTGGCATTTGTGTGCAGCCCAACTGTTCAAAGGACTTAATCAGGTAGCCTTCGCTGACTCTCATGCTGGCAAATATTTTTAGGCAGCAAAGTACATAGAAAAGGAAATTAAAATGGGAGAATAGATCTATAATCATTGTTTGTGGCAACATCCTAAAACACTGAAGTTCCTCAAGAACTGATTAGTGTATATTTTTTCACTCACCACTGCTAAACTGTTAACCAGTACCTTGCCCAGTAAGTATTTGCACATAGTAATTTTAAATATATCAAATTTATTTTGATATTTCTGTCACAAAGTTTAAGGATACCTTCAATGTCATACTATTACCAATTGGAACACTGCCTGAAGAAGAATAAATACTGAAAATGTTATAGTGATTAATACTTGCCATATAGTAAAAGGACATCAGCCTTATATGCCTGACTAACCTCAAATGATCATGAACAACTTTGGATTCTTATTGACTGTCTGAGCATTTGTAGTCAACAGTATAAATGCTCATTACAAATTGTATTCTTTTAGGTATATCAGTAACTTTAGAATTAAATTGTGAAAAGATTGTGTAGTACTATTTAGATCATGAATTATATTCATATGACTTCTCATTCAGCATCAGAATTAAAAGCCCTTGAAATAAGAAAATGAAGATGTATTGAAAATGCAAACTGTAATTTGATAGCTTCTAAGAGTTTGAAAAATTTGGGGAAAAAAAAAAAGAAACAAACATGCTCAAGACCTTTGGATGCTTTTCCTAATTTAATCCAAACCCTACATTTTTTATGCTTTTCATGTTTTAGTCTCAATGTTTGAAATGCTGATCATTCAAAGAAGGTAAAGGTATCTATATCCTTTTGAGCAGTCTCAGATGTGTTTAGCCAGGAAGTTACAATATCAACAGTATCAAAATAATAAACACACTTATGATAATATCTGCTTGCAACTATATTCCATGCTTGTTTTCATGAAACAATGATACGAACACCTGTTGAGTAAAAGGAGGCAGAGGGAAGATAACACACAATATGGATTAATAGAAAAACAGATAAACACACATGCATACACTGAACAATTCTTATTTCAAACTGTAGTTAATACATAACACCTCTGAATATGAGCAAAGGTTTTTGGATTAAGTGGGAACTGAAGGTTTTTGGATTAAGTGCAAATCCTAGAACCAAAATTATAGAGAAGACAAAAGTGACACACTACAACTTGTTTTTTCCTGAAAATCTCTGGTGACCAAGAAAGAACCTTAAAATAACCATCTGTCTGTAAATGTAAAGAACAATAAGAGAGATTAAGAGAAACAAGTAGGTAAAAATCACATAAAACATTCATTGCTCAAAGCCTCATCCAGCCTGGCCTTGAACACTTCCAGGGCTGGGGCATCCACAATTTCTCCGGGCAACCTGTTCCAGTGCCTCACCACACTGTCCAGGAAGAATTTCTTCCTTATATATTATCTCAATCTACGCTCTTTCAATTTAAATACATTACCATATAATTATGATAAATAGTAAAATTCTTCTTCTGCAACTACAGATTATTTCAAAATTTTAAACTCACTGAATGAATCAGGAGAAAAAATCAGTATAGAGGTAGCTATTTTTTTCACTGAGTGCTACTTCTATGAAAGCAAATTATTTACCCTACATAATTTTTTTTTTCTTAATTTCAATAGCAGTGCAAAATGGAGAACTATAACTACAATAAATTAATCTAAATGTTGTAGTTCTTACATTAAAATGTCCCAAAAAAAGTATGCTGAGATTCTAATGTCAAACAGTTTGAAAATAATTCTGGATAATAAATGGCACTCTGATATTCATCAAGCTTTAATGATGAGCTATCAGTAATTTTGATGAAAACGAAACAACTTATGACTATCCTATAATAAACAACTAGGGAAATTCATCTGGAGAAGAGAGACTGAAATGTACTCAATCACTCATAAAATCTAGAATATCTCATCTACTGATCTTGAGATAATTTGATTACAGGTACGTCCTGGCCCTGCTTGGTTCAGGCAACAAATTTAAGCCTGACTGCCACCTTGAGTTTTCAGTGGCTACGATATTACATGAGGTTTCCTTGCATGCTTGCACACAGCTCCTTAGTCTTCCACACTCAGTCTTCATTGTTTCTCTTCCTGTTTTATAAATGACAGGAAGGGGAAAAAGAAATAGGAATGACAGTCTGCTCCTGAATATCTTTATTGAAATCCACTTGTTCTGGAGAGGCTGTTAGTTGCTAATTTGCAATATATTTCTATTAAGAATATTTAGTTTATTTATATTAAGAATTTCTACTTTCTATTCAGTAAGAAGTACTAGAATACTGTAAGAACATTCCAATTTGTTTTTCCCTTAAATAATGTTAAGTAACTGACTCACTTTTTGTTCTGAACTTGAATAAACAGCAATGATTCAAATGCAACATGGATGACTGCCCAGGTTGTTTAAATCTCATGAAGCTTTAGCATAGCTATAGGTAAACTGAAAGTATCACATAAGTTTATCAATATAAACCAGAATTGCTCAATGAAACAAAGTTGATAGACAAAAGCTGACCTTGTTAAAATAAAACAAAACCAAACAATGAACATGGTAAAACAGAACACAGGAATAACAATATCATGGATGAGTTAAAATAACAAAAAAGTAAAAAAGACAGAAATACACAAAAAATTATTTTAAATCATTTTATTATAAAAAATGTTTTTTTCAAGTGTAAAAAATGCAATTCTTACCATGAAAGAAAACTCGTAATGTACAGAAAAGATGTGTCAAATGTTTCCTCATTCTTAAATATTTTGCATATTCTCAGACAAAGAAATAACAGTAGAATTTCTGCAGTAAGTGTAACCATACTACATATCTCCTAGTACCTTTTTTTTAAACAGTTTTTCTTACTGGGACCATCATGACACAAGAAAAGAATTATTAATTGTAACAATTATACTGTATCCGCAATTTTTGGAAGATATTAGTAAGAGGAGAAACTCTTGAGAAACTTCTTAACATAAATAAGTTCAACAGAAGTGGTAAAATATGGTAGAGTGGTAAAATGTGTTCAAATACTTCTCACACAAAGCATCCTTCAGGCTAATCACTTTTTATATGGCTAAGACATTTGTAAGCCATCTGTTAAGTGCAAGAGTAATAGCCTGCTTTTGCAGTTTATAGCAGCAGTAACTCTAAGAGCCTAAATACAAGAAACACAGGGAAACCACACAAAATGCTAAACCGAAATAAACTGTGTAAGATATGAATGCTTTTAACATAACAGTGTGCCTTATGTTATGCTAGCTACAGTTTTAGTAGAAAACATTTCATTCCACCATTTACTGAAGAAAATGGACAAATAAAATATGAAATATGTAATAACCTGACTTTGACTGTTAAGACATATGTAGCTCATAAGATGAGCCCAGAAGGAATAGCATACCTCCAAATATTTCTGCAGAAATTTGGGAATAAGAATAAAGAATCTGAACTAATTTTGCCAAACACATTATGTTCTCACTGAAACTAACAACAAGAAGGTAAATTGTGATTGACTCCTTCGGGAATGCAAAACTGGATTGGAGATCGGTAAGCAAAAGTAACCCTTCTACTGCACAATTTCACATTTCCTCTGTCTTAGGCAAAAAAACCCCAAACCCAAAACAAAACACCAAAGCAAAACTCAAACCGAAACAGGAACCAAAAAACCATGGGCACTGACTCACTCTTGGCATGTACACTTAAATCTCAGCAGTCCCTCAAACTTTTAGTGACTACTAGGGAAAAGAATTTAAGTGGCTCTTCCAGTGTTGCATGTACATACACCTTTAGAACAAGGACAAAAGTGATCTGATGAAGGTACATAGCTTACATAGCATCACAATCATTATTCCATGACTGCACACTGTCATTGCCTCACAGCTCTGCTATTGATTAGCCACAATTGGTTAAATTTTGCTGTCTAGGACAAGTAAAGAAAATTAGTGCCTTCATTTTATACAACAGAAAAGGTGTTCTTAAACTAAGCGGGACACCTGTGATGGCAAAAAATCAGCCAGAAAAAATAAAATAAATCAGCCAGAAGAATAAAGCAGAGCAAAGCATTTCTTTGTGCTCTTTTGATAGCTGAAAACTCACAGTTCTTTTTATTACAGCTTGCATAGTAGTATTATTCCCCCTTTTACAGATCTTTAATTCAGGGATGCACTTACCTGACTGTGCAAGAAAATATCGGAAGCTTCTTCCTCCCATACATCTCCCATTATCTTCTTGCATTTCAAGATTTCTGCACTAAAGTGTCTGTTTTTTTTCTGCCTCCCTTTCTCCAGCAGAATAATAGAGAAGGAAACTCAGACATCTGAATCCTGTTAAGTGCCCTAACCTTTATGTAGGTTCTTTTAGCACTGGGCTGTTAAGTATCATTTTCATGAGCAAAAATATGCACTGTTATCCAAATGAATTAGCTCAGCTGTGCTAGTTCTCACTTGTTTGCATTGCAACCAGATGACAAGGTTTCAGATGTGTTAACTTGTGTCATAAAAAGCATTGAGGAGTTTTTCAGTCCC
Organism: Eurypyga helias; assembly: GCF_000690775.1. NCBI lineage: Eukaryota > Metazoa > Chordata > Aves > Eurypygiformes > Eurypygidae > Eurypyga > Eurypyga helias. The sequence goes on along the minus strand of NW_010254770.1, from coordinate 8,010 downwards.
AAATGAGCTAACAAAACAACCCTTTCTGTCAATATTTTCCCTAAAATGTAGACCTTAACAACAGAAAAAAATCCCAGTATATTAATACTTATCTGAACAAGGGACCACTATTCAAATCTATACATGTAGTCTAGCCCAAAAACATTTTCTGCAAGTATTCAAAATCAAGTCAGTGGAATTGCTCACAGATTTCTCAGTGTGAAAAGACTGGTGAAAATTCTAGCATTTACTAGTACAGCCACATCAGGTTGTAAACGCCTATATTTGCAAGCTTCATTCCCGCTTCTGCTGTTTTACAAAATAAATAAGCATATTTCCTTTGTTTCAGAAAAAAAATAGCTTTGACTCTTCTCAAGGTAAATAATCTCGTACTTACTGTTTATAACAATATATTTAGCAGGCTGGTTATTTCATCCTCCATATTTCAGTTAATAGCTTAGCATTGTTTGCAAAACACAAAAAAATGTTCTTGGCAAAATTGCAAATACACATTAGAGTCTAATAAAGGAGCCCTGTCTGAAACTAGTAAATGAGGGCTTTAATCTCAAATGCCCTTTTCATGCTATTACTCAAGTCATGAGAGTGCTTGAATACATTACAAAAGATATAGTTCATGGCTTACTATTCATGCTATCCCGATTCATTAGATAATTTAGGGTCTGAATTTCTCACTATTAAATTTTGAACAATCAGTTCGGATTAAGAGTAATGAATAAAGGGTATATGTATTTTTTACGTAAATTGTTAGAAAAGACCCCAAACAAAAGAATGATCACCACTGGCCAGGCTTGCATTATTTATTTGAATACAGGCTTAATGAAACCTGACCTTGTGTCTGTTATTTCCCAACAAGCACGCATCTGTTGCTACCTCCATCTCAGAACAATGTTTTATGGTACCCAGTCTTACAACATCTGTCACACCTGTAGCTTCCTGTCACATTTCTGAGATCATACAAGGAGGGAGGTGGGTAGCAGGAGGCTGTGGAGATACTAGGCAAGAAACATCGAGGACAGTGCCAGGTTGCTCTCTCGCCAGATGTATTCTGCTTGTATCCATCAAATAGATCACTGCAGAAATTTCCAGAGGACCAATTTCTTCAGAAATTTGAGTAAAAGTGTCTGAAGAAATTATAAGAAATTTTTTAAAGCCAGAAAAGTAGTAGTTCTCCCAGGTGAAATACATCTCACTCTTTAAGGTCATGTATGTCTATTAAACTACTTAACAGTACTGTTATGGCAAGTATTGAACACGTGAGACAACAGATTATGGTCTACTTCACAACTTAAAGAAAAGACCTGGTATATATAAAGAATAATAAAGTAAGCCATTTAATTATTGAAACACCTAACATCCACAAATTTTTTTTCCTGTCATCACCACAGTTATCTGACACGAATAATATAAAATTATACTTTATTTCATATCAATATCACAAAATGTAATGGGTTTGCCTTTAATTGCTTGGATAACTTAGCCTTTTCCCTTTATTTATAGTAGTGACCATAGAAAGACATATATATTAATCCAAAAATACGTAATTGAGATAGCTTTCAAAGACAGAAATAGATTGTGGTGCATTACATTTCCATTAAACACAGAATGGGAACTATGTAATGTATTTTAAGTTCTGAACATTTACGGCTGAGTTAAAGTTCTGACTTACAATTGAGGTAAATACAATCCCTGGGGTTGTATTTCAAAACAGAATTTTAAGGAGAATTAAATTAATACATGTATTTAGTTTTCAGTTATTTTGCCAGTTAGTGTAGGGCACAGTGCAGCACATTTGGGGCAACTTCTTTCCTTCTGATGCAACGTATGAAAATTGAAGAAGGAAATTAACTTATATGAGGCACAGCCTATTGTTTGACCTTAATGGCAAACAGCTATTACATATTTTAATTTAACTCTGTGTTGTTCGTATATTTTCACATAAACTAACCTATTTATTAATAAATGCATAAGAGAATTGCTTACTTTAAAGTAAACAAATGAAAATAAAAAGGGAGTTTAAAAATTGTTTTCCCAATACTGAAGTTCAGTGGCACTAGCTGGTTTCTGTGCATTCAGACAGGTTCAAGCCCTGCCATTTTTAGTAGAAAATTCCTAATGTATGATATAGGGAGTGAAATTTTTTTAGTGCTTTTATGAAGCAGTACAAACCAACTATAGAATAAGTAAGAATTAGGCCAACCTCTATTTATAGGCTGTTTTCCTTAGGAGCCTTCTTTTTACCCCTTCAGCATCTCCTTCACACCATCCCAATTTCAGCCAAACAGCTAAAACTGTGATTTTTTTTCTTCAAGATTATATATTCCATTCTTGTGACATTTGAAAGAATTAATTGCTGATGACAGCTTTCTCATTTCTTGGCATAATAAAACTATCAATAAAGAATGTTTCAAATTACAGGTACCATAATTTTAGCCGAACAGGAGAAAAAAAGACTTCCAATCATTAGTTATTAAAATATACTGTTGTCTATGTCTGTATCTTTAGAAAACAGAACGTAGTTTTTCTTTTGACAGCTGGATAGCAATAAATGTTTACAATTACATTCCAAACATGAATTCTCCAACCCCTGCATACTAATCTCTGTGAAATTCACCTCCACTATGCCTGCTAAACAACAGATTACATTTTGGAAAGTTATTCACATATCAGACTTATATTTATATTCCATGGAAATAAATATTGCTTTATTTCACCGTCTTGGTTAAAAAAAAAAAAAAGGAGAAAAATATAAAAGAAAAAATCAAAGCATTCAAAGAACTTGAGGCAAATTTCATTACAAATTTGTTAAGCGTATTTTACCAAAAAAGAAAAAGGAAACAATGAAGAGAAAAAAGCTGTTCTAGAAAGCCTGTGATTACATTTTAGGGATAACATCCAGTAAGTTTTCTCTAGAGTTTACATGTGTTGTAGCAGCAATTTAAACCATAAGTGATCTTCCCAGAACTCCAGATCAATGGAGAATGCAACATGAAAATTTTAATGAGGGGTCTATAAAGGAGTTCTAAATCCAGACTTCTTCAAGGGAGGATGGTAACTTATGCCAAAGATTTTACCTGAAGTTGCTCATTCTCAGAAGTAAAGTTCTATAGTTTATTTATCAAAAAATGTAGATGGAAATATTTGCATGCTACTAAGGTGTTGCTGTGTTCTGTCAATTCTGAGTAATTGATTTGACATACCAAAGGCCAAAATTATAAATTTACATACATAGGATAACTAAAACCTGCAGAAAATTGCCCAAAGACAATCAGGATATGCATTAACATGAATTCTATGTCTACATTCAAAATGTTCTCTTCAACATCATAATAAAGCTATTTATGTAAATTTAAAAATGAAATATTATAAATGTTCCATACAAACTCTCCAACAGAAATATTTGCTTGCCATTTTTACTTCTTGGCTATTACAGGTCTTTAGAACCTAAGATAGGAAAAAGATTTGTCTGGATTATAAAAACGCAAAAAAGAGAAAGCCAATTTTCTATTGGAAACTATTGTTAATTTTAGCAGTCTGGAAGAAAATAAAAGGAAAAAGAAAAAGGAAATTACAAGAATTAAGTGGAGAAAAAACATTGGCAAATTAGGCAAAGTAGTCTTCTTTACATTTCAATAATTACTTGAACCTCTCTTGATTAACAGTTGCATGCTGATGCATGTAATTTTAGAATCTAATGTGAAACTCACACTCTTGGAAAACATTCTACAGCAAAGCTTATATGGCTTCAGTTATGTGCAATTTCACCATTATTTTAAACATTGAAAACATTAAAAGATTTGATTAAATAGGTTTACTCCTTTGTTACTACTGCATTTTAAAGCATCTTAAGACATAAGGAGGAGCTTTTACATGTCACTGATAAAAAGCTATGTGTTGTAAAACGTGTTTAAATTTACAGAACATGTGATACCAGTAACCACTAAGATCTTGAAGAATATAGTTCCAGGTTTCTGTAAAGACTCTTACACCATTACTTCTACATAAAATTAAAAAGATATTTCAACACTTCAAAATCTTGCATGCTAATTAATAGACCTCTAGCAATTAAAAAATAATTCAGTGTACAAAAATTTACCCCAATTTGCCAGTGCAATCTCCCTGTTCTTCAAGAAAAAAATACATTAATTTCTTCAAGATTTCATTGAAGATACATTTCTAGAGACATTTTTGGGATGCTCTACTAATCCAGTTCTGTGCTTGGGCACTCAAGATGTGGAGAAGGTGGATGAGAAGAAATATTCTGCAGATGTCTTGAAAAATACCCTCAGCCAATATTTTAGTATGGGACATTCCAAAGAAATTGGACAAGACTGACGGGTTCTCTCATACCGTGACAGGCATGCCAGTATTTGCCTTGGCATATCGAGTTTACTGCTGCAGATCAGACTATAGCTTTTAAAGTACCAAATGCTGTCAGATAGCACAGATGAACATCTCTTCAAAAGCACTTGGTCAGGAAATCCTGATAGAGGCAGAGTAGAAATTTATAATATGCACACTGCTCCAACTACCATGCTCTAGTGGTGCAGGATTCAACATAACATCAGAAAACACTTCTTCAGGTTTGCTTTGATTCACCTGGAATATCAACGCATAAACTTATAATTTCTGAATATTTTCACCTGGTAGAGCAGCTCTGCCACTGCAGGGGAGCTGAACGTCTATAATCTGTTGCTGTAAGAAATTGTGTACACAGATAGTATCAGCAGGTTTAAAAAGATGGGAAATTCATAGACGAGAGGTCTGTGAATAGATGTTAAATAGAATAGGCAGATATATAGCTCTAACAAGTTTAGTGAAATTCTGTAGCAGTAGAGGCAGTACAAGTTGTATGGACTGCAGATACTGATTGGGTGTTATCTGAGGAGCATCTCTTTTTGCCATGGTCAGACAAAGAACTTGGTCAGATACAGAAGTGGGTCAGACATAGTAGAACCTTTATTGTAAGCCAAAATCAGATCATATTTTATTGTAATGGTATCTCCTCCACTACTAAAGGACTCAGAGAAGATGGCAAGTAACATTAGAGTCCACTTTTGTACAAGAATAAGTATGGGAAGGAGGGCCTGAGGGAGGGAAGAATATGTAAGAGACACTTGCAAAAGGGAAGACATATCCATTTCTTTTCTCTTCTGGGCTGGGGATGACTGATTTCAGCCAACTAGCTCTGCCAACAACGACGACGCTTTGTATATATTTGTGATTGTGTCTTTTCCTTTTTTGTTGTACTGGTCTCCCTACCTTCTATTGTAATTAAAGGATCTAAAAAACTGTATTTGACCAGTTATGTATAAGGCATTGGTTAGTTTTCCTTTTGGAATAGATGAGTCCTGTGGATGTCTTACTTTGCTCACAGTTTCAGCCAGGTAAGGTTATTTCCATTATACTAAAGTTTGTTACTGCCCTATGAAACTATAAATGTCATTGTTGCAGCTTATGGCTAGAGTTCAATGCAGATGAAAGAGTAAAAACCTCCCAGAGAGATATGGACTACTCTGAACCATTGGCTGATGTAAAAGTGGAGAGAAAAAAGTCTGCAAAATTAACCCTTCTTTTGCCTTCACTCCCTTTGTCTCACCAATTCACAGAGGAAAGAAATAGTCAGGGATGAAGGACTAAGACAAAAACTTTGGCTGTAAATTGCAAACCTCTACAACTGTGACTGGAGCAAGTTCAAAAGCCTGTTGTAAATGAATGATGATGCTCTCTAGTATTTCCATAAGTGAAATTGTTGCCTCCTTTTGAAAACTGACTTTGGGCTAGATAGCAACATATATAACAAACACCCACATATGTCCAGATCTTACAGTTGGATGCGAGCTCTAGGCACTGATACTTACAAGAGGAATATTCACAGTGCTGCAGTTTCATTTCCATGTGCTATTTTTGTCTGCTGATTTTTTTTTCTCCCCACTTTGCTTCCTAACTGAATTAAGAAAACCAGCCAATACGGGTTTTTTGTTAGGGTTTTGGGTTTGTTCGTTTGTTTGTTTGTTTTCTCCTTGTTTTTATGTCTTGTAAACTATTGTAATAAAAAGATTTGTAATATTTTCATATTTCAGGCTAATGCAGCTTCTTTAACTTTTAAGTGCACAAAGTAATATTATGTATGCTATACGAATGGCACTTGAATAAAATATATTTCCTGAAAAATACAGTTTTATTCTAAATTATACTGCTTAGTTATTGCCAAGTTCAAATAACATAAAATAAAATAAAACACAGATTTATTTTATTAATGAAATTTTCTAATGTAGGAAGAAGCTTTTTCCTTGCACAAATGTTTTATGCTCAGACATGGCTAGAGAATATTCATAAAGTCAAAAGTATCTTAAAATTGTTTAATTTTTGGAGGATCTAATAAAACAACGCTGATTCAATCTACTGAGGTCACAGGGACACAATTGAATCTATTGGTTCAAATCAATGCCAGAATTTTTGTCAAAGTTAATGAATGATACCATTTGAGACATTTTATAGGAGTTTAATATCATGGCTCAGTTACTGTAAACTGCAGCTAAAATGCAGGACACTGAGAAAAAAAATAGCTTTAAAGGGGGAGTAGAGAGATGAAGTTTCTTAAGGAGTGTTTCATTTAACATGTATTTCTCTTTCCTTACAATAGTTGAAGGGTAAATCTGATGCAATCCCAACTGTATTTTAGACTTCACAAATCGACAAAATTTAGTTTCAGCTACTCACAAGCCATACATATGCAACAAGCTTGGCTTTTTATATTTTCATTTTGCTGTCCTTTCATGACATTGTGCATTAAAATGACTGCAGCTGTCATAGGAAAACCAAGACTCCTTAAATCTTAATAAACATGCTCAGTGATAGATGAAAACCAAAGTAACAATTTTAGGAACATTCAAATAGAAAAATAATTATTTTATTTTTTTCTTAACATGATTAATAGACTAAATCTTTTAATCAAGAAAAATGGTGTTTGAATGACTTGGCCTGTATTTTCATAAGGTGACCATTTTATTCTGTGGTCAGAATAAAAATAGAAAGATTTATTAGATGCTTACATCCTCTTTATAATATGGATTTGTACTCTACAATTTATTTCCAAACTTGTTATCAAGCATAGCATCAAATGAATCAAATTAAGATATTCTCACATCTTCAATTAGGAGATTTTACTACTTCTAATAGATTTTGCCAACAGAAAAATAGTGCAAATATCGAGTTTAAATTTTTCATTTGCAGTGTTGAATCATGTTACAGGTAATTAAAGTTTAAGTAATTGTAAAACTCTCCTCGTTACTCTTCTCACTCTTTAATCAACACACCCTGAATTGCTTGAAAAATGATATTATCTTTCATTCGGGAGCCTTCCAGCTAAATCACGTTAATTTTCAATATTACCAAAAAGTAGTTTTCCCCTTTCCCCCATACTTGTTCAGTATATTAAGTTCCTTTTCTAAGTTGACATAATACTATGTTGCTTCAAATAAAAATAAAATATAAAAAAAATGACTGTCTGACAAAATTTGCAGGCTCTCTTTGCAAGTGAGTTACTCTCACAGTAAGAAAGATTTCTTTATGATGGTTTTGACACTTCTCTTTTATTTTATCTTCTTCCCAACTTAGTGTAGTAACATGATTTTAAATGTGAAGTAGTCTAACCTGTCTTGAACAATCCACATACGTTTCTATACAAAAACCTGCCTAAGACAATTTGTAGCTTTGTAGCTTCTGAGTAATTCTGAAATATATTTTGTTATTAATCAGGTCAACACTTGGGAAAAAAAAAATCCAGAAATATACGGATGGTATCTTTGCTCATTCTTACATCACTTTTTTCCTTGCCATTGTTTCATTTCACTCTTATGTGATACAAATAATTTCTTTTGTTAAGTATTATAAGTGACTAAGTGCCTTAGTCTTTGATAAAACAACTGATATAAGCATAAAAACAGATAAATGGAGAAATTGAAAATAATTCAATAATAATTCAAAAATTCAAATATTCTAATAATTAAT
>NW_010254769.1:0-1497 GCF_000690775.1 Eurypyga helias | reverse complement strand
CCTCTCGTGACACGCTGCTCGTCCCAGCTCAGCTGCAGGAAGCGAGAGGGGAGAGCACGCTGATGGGACGTGCCAGGCTTTCAGCATCAGACCCCTCTGTGCTCTGCCCGCACAGTCCCACCCTGCCAGGCCCATACAGAAGGCTGTGGCCATGCTCTGTTTTGCTGATCCTCCCCCGTTTTGTTAGGCCCGGGAACAGGTGCCTCAAGCCAGAGGCAGCCTCAGCTGCCACAAGCACATGCCGTGTTGATCACAGTTTTTCAGTGCCACTGTTCAAGCAGAACCTGCCTGTCTGAGGCTGCCCAAAGCTTTCTCACCTGTGGCCTTCGCAGTGCCAGGAGGTGGACATTGATGGCCATAAGAACTCAGAATTCTGAAGCAGTTTATGTTGATTGGTTACAGTTCATTTTCAGGAGACGCTGGCCTTGTCTTTTGCTTTAGCTCCTGTTCCCTGACTGGGGCTCGTGCTATGCAGTTCTGTGCCCTGCCGGGATACTGCCTGGGACGTGCCTTATGGGAAGTTGCAGGGATGCTGAACTGAGCCAGCATCCAGGATTTAAGTTAATCCTCTTTAAAGAGAACTCTCTGCACTGAAAATCCAGTGCGTGTTCCAAAGGGTGAAACGGTCCTAGCTGGGAAAAGTCTGATCCCAGTGGAACTGGCTGACAGTGCTTTGGGATCTGAGCAGGAAGGTTTCTGGCACTGCCAGGGTTTGGCTCTGCACAAGCACAGAGCGGTGGGGAGGAGCTTTGCAGAGGGTCGTGGTGATTCTGGGCGCGGCACTGCCAGCGGTGAGGCTGGCATTCAGGTCACCAGGCTTTTAGGAACCTGCTTTGGCATCGACTGCGGGGACTCCCCAGCGAGGAGGGCAATGCCCTTCTCTGGAGGCTGCGTCCCTCCAGTGCTGTGGGCCGGGGTTAAAGCTCAGCACCAGAGCTGCTCGTGCGCAGCAGCCCTACATTTTCGGGAGGGTCATGGCTTGGGTTGACGCATCCGACTGCCGTCACCAGTTTTGTTCTTTCTTCCAGTGAGATGCTGCTGGGACCTGTACCTGCCAGCTTCCCCTTCCTGCCTAAGCACAAGGCAAGTTCCTACAGACAGGGCTGCTGAGGCCCTTTCCCCTGGCAGGGAGGCCAGAGGAGGCTTTCGGAGGGTGCGTGTCGGCGGGCGGGTTGCTGGGCTGCTCTGACATGAAATAAAGTTGTATGTTCTGCGCGCCGCGGACGCGCTCCCTGCCCCGAGTTACGCAGCCGACGGCTTTGCGCAGCCTCGCGGCCAGAGGAGCCTCCCAGCCAGAGCAAGCTGTTCAATGAAGGGCTGGGGCCAGAGCAGGGCTGAGATACGGGAGGGGTGGGGGAGGGAGGGCTAGAGGGAGTTGTGGGGTAGGAGGGTGTTATCATGGATTTACAGGGTCCTTTTCTCTTGCTTCTTCTATTAAAAGACCTTCCTCCGTGTCTCTGTGGGAGGTGAGGACAAGGACAGAGCTTGGGGCCGGGG
>NW_010254768.1:0-8358 GCF_000690775.1 Eurypyga helias | reverse complement strand
ACTACTAATAATATCTAATGAAAATTATGGAAAAGCAAACAAATGACACAACTGCTCACCACCTGCTGACTGACTGACACCCAGCCAGTCTCTGAGCAGCAAAAGCCAGAGCTGGAGAGTCCAGGAGCCAGACCAAGCCAGAGAGAGAGAGAGAGGAGGACCCTCGGCCCACTCCCCAACTTATCAACCGAGCATAACATTTTATGGAATGAATTACTCCCCTAGTTTGGATCAGCTGTCTGGGCTGTGTTCCCTTACACCTTCTTGAAGAGAGGAAGCTAAGAACACAGGTACAGTGTCAGAAACTGAAAAAGTCCTTGACTTGACCTAAACATTCCTGAGCAACAACAAAAAACATTAGTAAGTTACCAATATGCTTCTCAGCACAACAAACACACAGCTTCATGCTAGCTATCATGAGGAAAATTAACTCTATCCCAACTAAAACCAGCACAATATGAAAAGGGGACTCTTTATTTCACTGAAAAATACACAATTTATATTATATTCCAGGAGGAAAAAAAAGTATTTATAAAGTAACTTTAATTGACTTTTCTGAACTTCAATGTGATCTAACAAGTAATTGATAAATTTTTAATGCTAATGATATTGGTAATTTTATATAAGAAGTAAAAATCCAGTGTTTTACAATTATAAACAGGCTTTGAATATTTTAATAAAAAAATAATACAGTATCTTAAGAGGAGGGCAATTTGACTGACCTTAAATTGCCCTTCAAGCCTGCACACATCTTCTGTAATTTTATTATTTTATTTTATTTTAAATAGTGAACAGAAGGGGCTGGTTTAGAATAAAATGGAATAGATGTATCTGAGGCTTCTCGTTCTTTTTTATCGTAGTATAAATAGCATTTCTACACTCTCAAGTCAGGGTTTCTAGTATGTATCTCCTGTTACTTAGTCTTGATAAGTGACAGCACTAAGCATTAAACCACCATTTTGATAAAATTGAAGATGCATATGAAGGCATGTATATGTCCCGCACAACCTACAGCTTCAGGTACACATGGACTACACAGTTTGCTTTGTTTAATGCTTTGTAAGCATGAATAATCAATCACAGCTGAGAAGGACTACAGAAAGTTCACAATTCTGCTGTTTTTTAAATTACTTGTAACAGAATCTGTTGTGACTTTTTAAGGATAAATATTTCCCATGCAAAATTCCTACTGTTAATTAAAAGAATATATTGTCATAATTTTAAAGTTAATTCTTATTAAAAAATTAATTTTTATTCAGAATAAAACCATCATCCAAATAGAGCTAATAGTCTGATTAATAGGCTAATTGCTTCAGTAATATTTAGTGTTGAGATTAACAATATAATATGGAAAAACCTTTAAGAAAAACATGTAAAACATATGGTATCAGGCCCATGCCTGCAAAACTCAATTTTTATCTATAAATTAGTTTTAGTTCTGTGAGAAGCTGCAAATCAAGATGTTTTCTTTAAAAATCATCCTTTGCATGACTTAATCAATCAGCAATATACTATTGGTGTACTAGTAATATAACTATTTATGCCAAAAAAAGGACTACTAGGAACTTCTAAGGTTCCTATGACTCTCAAATGAGTGATGAAAGAGTTCTACTTGCTGAAACATATAAAACCATGAAAAGATATTAGTTACTCTGACTTCGTAAATATTACCTCTGATCAGTATAGTGGTCTACCAGTTGTTTAGTAGTTAGCAGAAATACATGAGAAATACAAAGTATAAGGAATTTAAGGAAATAGAAAATATTCAGACATGCTAAGTAGAGTGTCTAAAATATTTTTTATTTTTACAGCTTACTTGTAAAATAGCTGCATGCCTCACAGGAAGCTGATATCTGCCTTCATTAAATTAAGAATCCTTCCATATCCCAGTACTTATTACCTTGAACAATTCTTTTTTAAAAAAGAAAGCAAGCATGCAGTCTGTGGAGTTCTTATTATATGCTTTTCAAAAAATATCTAGAACATTCTGATTTTACTACATGCTTTACAAGCCTTGAATATATTCAAAATATATTTTCTAGCTATTTTCTCTCAGAATTAAGCATTTATAAAATTAATTTCAGACTAGCTAGCTTTTTTGAAGTGCTGTATATGCAAAAATGATACTGAGTTTTGTTTAAAAGCGATGTAAATTATTCTCTGCTAAATGCTGTAAAACTAAGTCTTTAACTACTTCAAGTTAGTTTTAATATGAGAGCTCTCAATCTTCAAGAATTTCATAATAGATTTCAGAAAACAAATGTGCCTGTGCCTATTTTCTGTTTCTGGAGATTAAGTTCACCATAAACAGAAATTAGCTAACTCTAAACTTATATTATACTGCAAAGCTGGAAATAATATCTTTCTTTCAACAACTCAACATACTATACAATTGAGTGTGAAAATGATTTAGGAACAGTCTTGACCCAACTTGCCAAGTTTTGCTTCAAACTAATTATTATAAAAGAACTTAAAAAAGGATCTAATTCTGTCAGGTCTGAAAGAGATACTCATAATACTTAATAGCAAATAAAAAAAACAAATACAGTAATTAATTTTCCAGACCCAAGCCCATGACTTCAATTTAAAGCTAATAAATGATAAACATCTCAAAAAATACCTTAGTGAGTAATTTTACTGTTTAGTCATTGGCATGGCAATTCAATGGTAATAACAGAAACTGCATTTAACAAACTTAGTCCAGCCCAGCCCACCCCAATTAGCTAACTCAGTGAAAAAGCTGCTTTAACAAGCTGCTTAAGGTTCATTTTTGAGGCCAGCAACATTAATCTTCATCCCATTAATGATGCACTTCTTACTGCACTGTATGAATTGCAAGTTCTCTCGTTGTTGATATAAAGGGGGTGGTTCAGGTCTTTCCTGTTGGCTTTGGGGAACAAAATAGAAGCAGAAAGAGGAAACAGAGGGCAGAGATAATTCACATCATTGTTGAACATACAATGTGTGAATTTGTAATTTGCACTAGCATCCAAGTTGGAACAATTTGATAGAGTATTACTATCAACCTTAATTGCTCCCACAAAAAAAAAAAAACACCACCACATCATATTTCTATGTAGTAAACCATTGCCTTTCAATTAGTCAGAAGCTTTCTTTATGAAACTACTGGTATTCCTGGAAATAAAAAATATGTATCATTAGTCTGGTCTGCAATTCTTATAAAGAACATTTTTAAAAACAGTTTTCTCATAATGTTTATCACTGGTGTCTAAAATTAGAGGTGTTTCTGTAACCTCCATAAATGAGTCTGAAATATTTCTATTGCCATAAGGAATCAAGATTTGTGGGAAAGAAGTACTGCAAAGAATGAAAAGATATGTCCATTTTCTGTTATTGCATTGTTTGCCTTCAATGAGAAAACTTATATTGAAAATGCTACTGGAACATAAAACATTCAATTATGAATTTTGCAGCCAGCATTGTAGGTAAATTACATGTGGTGCTGGAGCATCAAGTGGGACATCCATGGTCCTAGGTACATTATGTAAGTGAAATAATAAGTTTTCACTTGTCTCTGCTGAGCTTATTGAACTCCCTAGTTAGTGCAGACAAGATGTTTCTGCAAAATTGATCACCTGTTCTAAAACTACATGTCTGTTCTGTAATCCCACTGAATGTGATGCATTGGGTCGATGTTGTAATTTATACTTTTCTGTTTAATTTCTCCCATTCAGTCATCAATCTTGAGAACCTGATGTTTTCCATTTAGCATCTAAACAAGTCTCAGTCTCCAGGTCTCAGCATTACCAGACTAACCTAATGACACAGTTTCAAGGTCAGGAATCTATGCAATCTTAATGATGCTTTAAGAAAGGTCAAACGCTAAAAATAAGGTTTACAGAAGCCAGCAAGCTGTGAGTGAACTCAACAGTGAGTACTGGAAATGAATCACTAACACTCTCTTCGTCCAGGAGAATTAAATAATGGTTTGGAAGAAAATGTCTACCTCAATTCAACATTCTCATCTATGATCTACATCTTTTGTGTTCAGCCATGAAAATTGATAAACTCACCCTAAAATGAGGAAAAAAAGGATGTCTTGACTGCTTTCTATGCAGAAATTCACCACTCAGAGAACTCCCCACGTCTGTGGGTAAAACCTTGTTCAAAGTTTCTCTCCTCTGATATTTGTAGTACGTATTTCAATGAAACTCGCATCTAGGTATTTCAACGCAGATCTCTGACTTGGCATATTCCAGGTTTAGGGAGATGGGTCTCTCATAATATTACTTATACTACAGCTCATTTGAACGTCATTCAAAATAAGGACTTGGACCAAATCCTTCTTTTATGCAAAGTGTTTATGATTCCCCAGGTCAGTGTTTAATTATTTTTTTCCAAAAAAAGAAAACAGATTAAAGCATGTCTTCCTATAGACAAGCTCTGGAAACATCCAGCTGGTAGACAAGAGGATCCCTGATTAAGTAAATGCTATGGGTGTTAAATTGGTCAAAATCATCAAGCTGTGGCTGTTCAAATACCTATCAATAAAACTTTAAGTACCTTAAAGAACTGGCCATTTCTAGACCATTGAGAATACTGTCAGAATTTCATTCTTAAAGCAGAATATAGGTATCCAAATCTATTTGTGGATCTTACCCTTTGCCATTCATTCTGACTTCCAGTGGCTGAACTTACAACATAGTAAGTATAGATTAATTTATGAAATCATTGAAAACCTCTATTTTTTACAAGTTTAGAAAGTAAATAAAGAATAATAGGTTGGGGTTTTTTTGTTCTTTTTTTATGTGTGATCATAAATGACACAAAAGATATTCTTTTAGAAGAAAAATAATTGCAGAAACTTGACATGAAAAGCAATTACAAAACATGTGTGAATGCAGTAGCCATCTTCATGTAGGTAAATCTTTATACACTTAGGTTTTGTACCACACAATGAAAATTAAATTAAAAGTATATATACAACATGGCCACTTCAGAATGGCTATACCTTCTAAATGACATCTTCAATTACTTCCCTCCAGAAAACCCTGGTTTTCTTTACATTTCAAGCCAGACAATCAGATGGACATCTTGGTTCTTGGAGCAAGATGTTAATCTGTTGTTCTCTAAATCAGTAACTGCCTCTCAGAAAGACCTTAATCTAGATCTGGGATCTGGATACTGGGATTAACAGCCCTTTGCATATTAGCTACATCCTCTCTTGCTATTGATGCAACAGTCCTTCAAGATAAAAGATGCTTATGCCTATTAAAACCAGGGTATGTTTTTACTGTACATTTAAAGTCAAGGTCCTCTTGCAATTCCTCTGCACTCTTCCTACCTAAAACCCGATTATAGTTTTTTTTCTGATGTACAGTGACAGAAAGACCCAGTTATGAATTAACTCATGAGACTCACGGTATTTTTTATTTTTGAAAAAAATTACGGAGTAGAAAGAATTCCTTTTTACACTTCATTTTGCATGGCAGTTTTCCATGTTCAAAACTGAGTATACAATGTCATGTTTTTATGGAGAGATACTTTGTTTTCATAAAATTCAGTAAACACTGACTGCATAAATCCCTCATAAGCAAATATAAAATAAGCTTATCTTCCAGCTTATAGGACAGGAGCTTAATATCCACTTCTTTCAGATAAGTAGTTTTGGAACTGCACTGAGTAAACATTTCAAAAGCAATTAAAAAATAATCCTTGATTTTTGATAAAGAACTTGAACATCCAGTGATGTGTGAGCATAATAAAATATGTTACATGTGCAAAATACGTTTTTAATTGAAGAGTACTTTATTGTGTATAAACACATGCAACCTATCTGAAAACCAAGTAGAAGATTACTAAACAGTAAGGGTGGGCATTTGCTTTACACTTGCTTTAAAAACTTCTTTATTTGAATGGAGGTAGAACTAGCCATTTTTGTCAGCTGCAGAATAAGGAGCACAGCATTCTTTTGCAAACAAAAACCAACCCTGACAAAGGTCAATGCAGAAATGGGAACTGAGAACTCAACATGAAATCAAAATCTGGATTCACATAAGAATCCAATGGTAACAGGTCTTAATTTCTAAGCAAAAATTACTATAGCAAAAAACATCATGATCTGTTTTATTACATTGGTCTCAAGATTTAGTGAACAAAACCAGAAGCAACTGTTACTCAGCAAAGAAAGAAAAGATGATGCAGAAAATCATACTGTACTTGGTGGAGTTAGAACATTTTTATTTCTCTTCAGTAAATGGGAAAAAGGTAGCCCCAGCATTTTAAAGCACACATAGCAGTATCTGATTAAGAAAATTACCTAAAGCTGATTGATTGAATTTTGGATAAATGGGAAAAAGAACATTTGTTCATTATTGTTCCACTATTTAGCCTCTGATTCCAATTCTTTAGCTGTTGTTTACTTTCTGTCTTTGATCCCTAAATGAGTCTGGCTCTTCATATGCATAGTACTGTTTAATCATTAAAAAAAAAAAAAAAAAAAAAAGTGCCCAAACAACAATAGCAAAACCCATAAGGAAATGAAACCCTCTTTAGTAATTCTCTCTTGCCTGAGTTGGATGGAATTGAATGCATGTTTTTATCATGTTTGGGTGTTCCTGAATGGGATGCCAGAACAAGATGTATTAGCTGTGGTTTTTGAGACAGACTGCAGGATTGTTGTCTATGAGAAGTGGTCAGTGGTTGCCCCATGCCAGACACAGCCAGTTCCAGGCAGTTCCAATGGACCCACTACAAGACACAGCTGAACCCTTCAGCCAAGCGTTTGGTGCCTTTGGGAAACATATTTAAGAAAGGGCAAAAACACCAGGAGGGAGGGAATGAGTGAACATGAAGGTAGGAGCTGCTCCATGGCAGAGCTGGTAACAGTCCTGAAGGGACGCAGCCTGTGAAGGACTCATACCAGAGCAGTGGAAATAAGTAAGAAGAAAGGAGCAGTGGAAAAAAAGGGTGAGAAACAAGCAGTGGAAAGAAACTGCTACACACTGACACCATCCTCCTGTGCTTCACTAAAAGCACTGAGTGTAATGTTTATGTTAATTGGCAATAAATTAAATTCTCCAAGTTGAGCCTGTTTTGCCTGTGACAGTAACTGGTGAGTGACTTCCCTGTCTTTATTTTGACCCATGAGTTTTTTCACTAATGGTTGTCGTATGTTGTTCCACATCTTGTGGTAGGACAGAGTGACTGGGTGGTGCTTGGCTTCTAGTCAGGGCCAACCCAAGTCACAATAACCATAAAGGGTTTAATTCTAGGCTTTTGAAGACTGATTGTCTTGTTGTGAACTAGTTTCTATCAATGCAAAGTGAACACAAACGAAAAAGTAGTTCTGACACCTATGAGACTTTGAAAGGATAGGAACTTCAAAGGATACCTTATGATAGGTATTAGGAAAATAAACAATATTAAAAAAAGTCTGTTTTGTTGCTACAGGTGTTATGTACCATACTTATTCTGGTTCTGTTGTGAGATAAATGTAAAAACTACAAGGCAGGCATCTGAATCCTCAAAAGTATTGCTTCTGGAGAAACACAGATATATGAAAAATAAAACTGTACACAAAGATTTGTTCCAGTGGACAAATAAAATAAAAAAAGCACTAAATAGAAGTGAATAGACCTCACACAGGTTTAAATCTGACATGTGAAAGTATCCTGGAGTCTGTTCCTGGATCCCATGAATATGGTTAGTGCTAGTAATTGTTCCAGTTCCTGTAATGTATTTTTATCTAATATATAAGTGTAAAATAATATAGATTCTGGGACAATGGAGAACAGCCCATGGTTAGAGAGGCTGGAGATCACCTAAGAAGCCTGAAGGTGCACAAGTCCATGGGACCTGATGGAATACATCTGTGGGTCCTGAAAGAACTGGCGGATGAGGTTGTTAAACCTCTGTCCATCATATATGAGAAGTCATGGCAGTCTGTTGAAGTCCCCACTGCCTGAAAAAGGTGAAACATACCCCCCATCAGGGAAAAAAGGAGGATCCAGGGAACTACAGACCAGTCAGTCTCACCTCTGTGCCTGGCAAGATCATGGACCAGATGCTCCTGGAAACCATGCAAAGGCACATGGAGAATGAGGAGGTGATTGGTGACAGCCAACATGGCTTCACCAAGGACAGATCTTGCCTGACAAATATGGTGGCCTTGTACAATGGGGTTACAGTGTTGGTGGATAAGAGAAGAGCAACCGATGTCATCTACCTGGACTTGTGCAAAACACTTGACATTGTCCTGGATGAAATTCAGTCTGTAACTTAGAGAGGCATAGATTTGATGGATGAGCCTCTTGGTGTATAAGGAACTGGCTGGACGGTCATTCTAAAGAGTTATGATCAATGGCTTGAAATCTGAGTGGAGATCAGTGATGAGTG
>NW_010254767.1:5888-6318 GCF_000690775.1 Eurypyga helias | reverse complement strand
GGACTTGTGCAAAGCCTTCAACACAAAGCCTTTTTTTTAGATGGGCATGTACTGTCAGTACAAGGGGTAATGGGTTTAAATTGAAAGTGGGGAGATTTAGATTAGGTATCAGGAAGAAGTTCTTCCCAGAGAGGGTGGGGAGGCACTGGGACAGGTTGCCCAGAGAAGCTGTGGATGCCCCATCCCTGGGAGTGTCCAAGGCCAGGCTGGATGAGGCTTGGAGCAACCTGGTCTAGTGGAAGGGGTCCCTGCCCATGGCAGGGGGGTGGGACTGGGTGGGGTTTTAGGTCCTTTCCAAACCAAACCATTCTATGATTCTAGGATTTTACAGGTTGTAAAATCATGGGAACTACGTTTTCAGTTGCTGAGTGGGTCATTCTTTGCAGTGTTTGCCTGATTTTATTAAGTCTGGGTTTGTTCTTTACTAGGG
>NW_010254767.1:0-5864 GCF_000690775.1 Eurypyga helias | reverse complement strand
GAAAGATGGTGTAGGAAAAGTTTATATTCTTACTTTGTGGATGTATCATCTTGTCTTAGTTAACTGGGAATTTGGATACCAACCCAACCTGGCGTGGGAGCTAATTACTGGTTTCATCTGAGTCTGGAATTGAACAGACCGAGGTCTTTGTGTGGACCTCCCTACATCCACCTCAGTGGGTCTTAAATTTGCAATCACTTGGCTAAATTTCTCACAAATTTTAAATTTGAATCTAGAAATATTAAACCAAAAGTGCATTCAAAACACACCCAGGAAGGGAAAGTGTCTGTGGGGAGCTGACTCATCCCCGTTCCAAGAGTATAGAGGGACAACTTGTAACATACCCAATCCAGTGATCTATTTATATTCGCTTAACATGACCTGGAGAGACATGTGGAATGCTACCTTCAGGAAGTAACAACTTCACAATGGAACTACAAATGCCACCCTTGCAGCCCAAAAGTATTGGTCATTGTGTCCCTGGGAGGTGAAGATCCCTTGTAATCTTGTACTGAATTGGATGCGGTGTTCCTAGGAGGTGGAGATTCCTTGTAATCTTGCACATTGGTGCGAGCCCCCCCCTCACAGTGAACTCCTGAAGCCACAAATATAATGTTCCATTATCCCTGGGTTGGTGTATTCAAATTCCTGACAAATTGGGTGGCTGTGCTCACCATGACCACTCTGATTATGAATGTGCTTGGTCCCTTAAGCATTTTTTGTCCAATCCAGATAGTATAATTGATGCGTGAGCAATACATCCCCTCCCCCATGAGGATACTCCCCTAATGAATTGGCCACAGATGTTTAGTTGTAAATCATTAATGTGGGACCCCATAACAACATAATATATCCCAGGTTACAGACCTTTATTAGGGATATGTGTACTTGTTGGGGTTTTCCAGTACCAGGGTTTAAACCTGGAGATCCCATGTGTAACGGAACCATTACCAATCAAGGAACTGCACTGAAGTGTGGAGTTACACGTACCCACAAAACAAAGTGAAATTTTGCATGGGAAGGGTAAACCAGAATAACTGAACCCTATGACCCATCAACATGCTCCACCACTAAATATCCAACCCCTCCGGGCACTTTCTGGGTGTGCTCAGATGGGAAAATGTACTTGCACCTGCATGTACATGAAATGACGCGTTTACCCCATCGGTAAACCCATCAGTGTCCCCCTCCAGAATATTTGACTTTAATTACCCTGAATATAACCGTAGGAAATGGGATGTAAAAACACTTCAGGCTGCACTCGAGGGGGTCAGAGTGGTCCTAGTGCCCGATTATTGTACCTGGGGAATGAAAGTGGCCTTGCATTTGAAGCCTGTGTTGCTCCAGGTATCCTCCTACAAACATCCCAGTTTGTATCAGAGAATTTGACCTGGAAGGTACATATTTTGAGTAATTGAACTGCACATGCTTTTGGAGAACTAAATTTGCAGGTTCAACAGGTGTTGAAGATGGCTTTGCAGAAGCATTTAGCTCTGGATGTGCTATTCTGAGAACAAGGTGCATGTGGAGTGCTGAACCATACGGCTGGAGCGTGCTGCGTTACCATATACAATGCCATGACCACGATCGAGGAAGCACGTCAGAAAACACAGGAAATCACAGCCAAGATGGGAGACTTGTTCCAGTCCACGTTACTGAATGAACAGAAAGCGGATTGGAATCCTGCCTTGTGGACGTCACCTCTGCTCAAAAAACTTGGACTGGCAGGGTGGTGGGATTGGACAATGCCACGAGAGAAGGATCCAGAAGTCCTAAAATGGAAGTCACAGGGAATGGCCTGGTGTCACTTCTCTTAACTGACTGGTGTCTCAACCACTCCTGGAACTGGGGCGAGAGAAGATTCCAGAAGTCTGGAGGGGAATTTTACAAGGGCCTGTAGTGACAAGAGAAGGAGTAATGGGTTTAAATTGAAAGTGGGGAGGTTTAGATTGGACATTAGGAAGAAATTTTTCCAGGAGAGGGTGGTGAGGCACTGGGACAGGTTGCCCAGAGAATCATAGAATCATAGAACAGTTTGGGTTGGAAGGGACCTTAAAGATCATCTAGTTCCAACCCCCCATCCCTGGAAGTGTCCAAGGCCAGGCTGGATGAGGCTTTGAGGAACCTGGTCTAGTGGAGGCTGTCCCTGCCCAAACCCAAACCATTCTATGATTCTAAGTCGGGGAACTGGGGCCAATAAAGAGGGGCACATACGAGACTCTGGGGCTCTCTACACGGAATACCCCTTTTGGCAAGTCCAACACTGGATCCAGGACTGGTGATCTCGCTCTCTCTTTTCCTCTCTACCTCTCTCTCTCCCTTCTCTCAAAGTTGTTAAGTGACCAAGGCCTATCATGATTTCCCATAAAGCTGCACAGCTTAGGTAGATATAACTATGAGAGGGGCCAGCATCAACGGAATATGTGTCCTATAGAAATATCCCATTAAGTTGATGTTTATGTACGGACCTTGAGTGTTATCTCACCTTAATCCGCACTAAGGGGAGTTCCAAATTTTAGTCACACCCCCTCTCCACATGTAGGATGTGACAATTAAGCTTGGTTACAACTAAGAGTTAGAGAGACATTATTTTGGGCTGCACCAAGTGCATCCACACAACCAATTGTTGGTCCCTTTCACTAATTCTTTCCCATTGAGGCAATATATCAGGTAAGAGCCCCAGGTTCGCTCCCAATACTGACAGAGAAGACTGCAATGGCTGTTCTAATTTGTTTAAATCACTTGTAACGCGGCATTTCCATTTGCCATCCTGTGAGGTGCTGTAAGAGAAAATACAGACTTGTTCCACCAGGGAGAGTCCGAATAGATCGCTGCATTAGGAAGAAGAAAAAACCCATCGGGCACTAATTCTATGTTTTACATCACTACATGATTTTTGCTCCATTCTGTGCTGCCAAAACAGCTGCTCTTATTTCCACTACTTGTGCACTGCCTTCACCTTCCTCTCTTACTTGTTTGCTGGTGGTAATATCTACTGCAACAGCCTTATATTGCCATTTACCATTTACCTTTTTTGCTGAAGTGTCTGTAAATCAAATGTTTTCTGTTGGTGTACCCTGGGTGAGGGGCAGTGCATTCAGAATGGGTGAAGGTTTAAAAGTTTGTTGTAATGAAAAAGGGTCTGTGTTTATGCTCACTTGCAATTTGGAAACCTTAGTGTGTCCTTCAGTTAATTGCGTATTTCCTGCAGCTCTTGTTAGGTAGGCATAGCCATTCTGATAGTGATGTTAGAAATATGCAAAAATAAGCAACAGGTGTTACTCAGACTCTGTAGGTGGTTAGCAAGACATGGCCTTGGGGGAAGGAACAGGAGGATATGGACCAAGTCAAATGAGAAAATACCGAGATAAGCACAAGGGCACTGAACTGCTGATGAAACCAAAGAGAAGATCACTAGAACTATATGTGTACTATCTTAATTAGCATAGTAAAAACCACACTCTTGGATAGGGAAAGTCCCCTACCAACAAAAGCCCCTTCCCCACAGAACATTTGAAGTGAAGAAAGGATTCTATGACTTTAAATGAAGACGGTGCATTGCAGAAACAATGGGCATGAGTGTGACTAACTATGACTGTAAAAATATTGGTAACAGTTACTCTGGGTGTATAAAATGCCTACTGTGCATCAGCTGAGGTGTGCTAGCTTTGTGGGATTACTGCCCAGCACCCATCTCTGCGCAGACGTGAAACAAACCCAAATATCTCAACTGTGTGTTGATTGGCTCTTTGCACACTGGTTGAAGAACTACCGATTTTGGGAAAACAGTGGGGTTTTGTGCAACTCCTTCTGAGGGAGCAGTGCCCTTCAGGATTGTTTCTAGTAAATTTAACAGTCCTCCAGTTTGCACAGGTTATACCGGAAGTATTTCTCAGCCTAAAGGTAAAAGTCCCTTTTCCTATTCAGAGGACCGCCGTTCTGTTTCTTTAAATGCAGTTCAGCTAAATAATATAGGTCTTTTTGGTCCATTGGGGCAGTTTGGAACAGGTTACAGTAAGCAGCATGTTCGGGTAAGCCCCATTCTGCTACAACAGGGTCGCGGGAGTGTATTGGTACCAGTGACTGACACATTTTTAATTCTTCAGTTAGAGTTTTGACAGTATCTTCATGTTCTAATTTGGCTCCCATGGTTTGCCTTTCCCTAGGAATGAGTATAATGGGTGGGAAATTATAGGAAATCCAGGTACATGCTTCCTCCAATGTCCTAAAGTTCCCACTAGTTGTTGTAATTCCTTCCTTGCTTGGGGCATTTACAGCTCTCTTTTTTTTCTTAAGGTATTTGGAAGAATCATTGCGCTGCCTGCTATCCACCAAATACCTAAAAATCTGACTTCTCTGCTCGGTCCCTGAGGTTTTCCGGGTGGAATCTCTATTTCTGCTTCATCTAGTGATTGCCATGTGGCTGCTGCCATTTCCCCCACCCTCTCAGGGGAAGTTCCTCTGGTCGGAACGTCATCTCTGTATTGGGGCAGTCTGACACCTTGAGGGAGTTCAGCGAGCGCGGCACGGGTGGAGGTACCCCTGCCTGTTGGGGGTACACGGTATTCCTCCTGGGTGAAAGCAGGCTTCTCTTTATCCTCCTCCTTCAAAGGAACCATAAAATCATCACACACACCTCCCCTTAATTCTACATCTCCCACCGCCATCCACGGGGGTGCAGCCGCTGGCACGGGGGTGGTTCAGTTTGCAGCTGTTAACGGGGCACCGTCCGCCTCGGGCAACCGACTGGTGAACGCCACCCCGCCGGCTTTCCGAACCGGCCAGGCAGGTCAGTTACCACAGGCGGTGGGTTTACACGGGGAGCGGGTTTTGGAGGGAATTAGTCCTTTCTCCGAAGCAGCTGCGGCTTGAGAAACTCCGTCCCATGCCACAGCAGAAGTCGGGTATCGGGGTGCATCCACCACGCTGTGAGGGCGGGGGCTGCGCGACGGCGTTTGGCAGGCACCAGGTTTGGCCTTTTGAGCACTGAAACCAGAGTATTTTCAGGGTGAGGCGAGTAGCCGCCGTGCGCTTCTCGGCCGGGAGCCTGGCATTGCCCTCGTAGGTTTGGCAGGCAGCACCCGCACCCTTCGCCCCGGTGACCCAAGCTCTTTGCCGTCCTGTGCCCATGCCCAGCTTCTGGGAGTCTTGTGTTCGTACAGAAATGTGCACTCCCCTGTGCTGAGGGTTAGCTCAGGAATGTCAAATTATCTATTTGCTTTGTACAAGATACAAGCTAAGTTGCATTTGTAACCCGAAGAGTACACATTTATCGCTCGTCGACCAAGGACATCCTGGAGTAACTAGGCCTTGAAGAACCAGCTGATTGAGATGTTTTGAGGGTGTTCTTATGCACGCTGTAAACTTGGCAAGGAAACTCAAGACCCATGTATCCTTAACCAAACTACCCTTATTATAATACTAAAAATCACACCCTCAGATCAAAAAGGCCCTTGCCCAGGTGAAGACCCTTCCTCTGAGCAGGTGTAATAGTAAAATGATTGTGTAAGCAACGTAAGAATTCTATGTAAATTACTAACCAATCATTGTAGAGTGTATAGGGGATTGAATTGAAATGTTACGAACTCTGCAGTTCTTGTGTATAAATATGGCAGGGAACATCCTGTCGGGTGTGCTAGCTTTATGGAGTTACCACCTAGCACCCATCTCTGTGCAGACATGCAAGAAACAAGTATATCATCTGGGTGCATATTGGCTTATTGCACATCGGGTGAAAGAGCCCAAGTTTGAGGACAACATTATCCATTAAAAACTGCACCATCTGCCCTTGAGGACCAACTGGAAAGAAAATGTAACGTACCTATCACTTACCCAGTGTTCAGTGTTGTGGTTTAACTCCGGCT
>NW_010254766.1:563-976 GCF_000690775.1 Eurypyga helias | reverse complement strand
AGGAGGAGGAGGAGGAGGAAGGCCTGGGGAGAGGAGGAGGAGGAGGTGAGGGAGAGGAGGAGGAAGGCCGGGTGTGAAGGCAGCTCCCATCTGCCCCTTCTGCACAGCCTCCGAGCACCAAAGGCTCCACCCCTGCTCAGAGCCGTGAGCGTGCAAAGACCCGTGGGACCCCGCAGGACCCCCCACCCGGGGGTGCTGCAGAGCTGACAGAGCGTGTTTGGGGGTGGCACAGGGGTGTCTGTCCTCAACCGGGGGCGTACACATGGCTGCACGTGCAGGCACACGTATGTACACACACATGCACATGTACGCCATTGCAAGCACGCGCCTGGTGTACGCACACACGCTGCTGTGCAAGTGTGCAGCTGGTGCATGCACACGCATGTACGCACACATGCTCCCATGCCGACGTG
>NW_010254766.1:0-427 GCF_000690775.1 Eurypyga helias | reverse complement strand
GGTGCATTCACACGCATGTACACACACACCCGTGCAAGCATGCAGCTGGTGCATGCACATACATGTACACACACCTGTGCAAGTGTGCAGCTGGTGCATTTACACGCATGTACATACACTCCCGTGCAAGCGTGCAACTGGTGCATGTACACACACACACACGCAAGCGTGCAGCTGGTGCATGCACACGCATGTACACACACACACGTGCAAGTGTGCAGCCGGTGCATGCACACATGTGCACACACACATGCTCCCATGCAGACGGGCAGCTGGTGCATGCACATACATGTACACACACATGCTTCTGTACAAGCATGCAGCTGGTGCATGCGCATGCATGTACACGCACACCCGTGCAAGCGTGCAGCTGGTGCGTGCACATGCATGTACACACACCTATGCAAGTGTGCAGCTGGTGCATGCA
>NW_010254765.1:39196-41690 GCF_000690775.1 Eurypyga helias | reverse complement strand
GAGGGAGAATATTGGTACATGTCTCGGAGAAGAGGTTTGCGATTGTTATTCAATAGCCAACGGTGCCAGAGGCTGCTCCAAAGCACTTCAATTAAGCTTCGTTCTAAATTTCCCACTTGCAGGAGCTTCTTTCCCTCTCTTCATTTTTGAAAGAGGTGAGCAGATTGACCGAGATGCCTGGTGTTGGATGGTGTTAATATCCTCCCCTATACTGGGACAGCGTTCTTAAGGAGTCATTTTAGTGCCTTTACCCGTTAAACTTGGTAGGAGGCATCCGACCTAGTCAAATGCAAGCTGAGGTTTGTGCTGGGCCAGCAGCGAAGCTCTTCCGGCACATGCCGCATCCTTCTGGGGAGCGCTCGGGGCATCTTCTCCCCTTGGCTCTGGGGAGATCATGGCATGTATCGTAGGGCTTTGCTGTATGAAGGTTTTTGGTAATGGACAGCAAGTAGGGGGAGATGGTGTCTATGTTCATCCTCCTTTAGGAGCAGAGAAAATATTAAAAAACCCCAACCCCGCACACTTTCCACCAGAGTTTCTGCAGATGCGTTTGCAGTACTGGTGTCATGAACAAAGCTGTTAAATGTGGGGACCTGTTACTGAAATTTCTTCAAACTTAACACTGATGATGCGTACTCTAAACATTACTTTCTCATTATCATTTCGTTTAACAGGTATTACTTTTTTGTTTCATCAGTAACAGAACACAAATACGCTGTAGGCTTTATTCTGTCTTTGCAATTCTGGTTTCCAATGAATTAATATGGATTGGCCAAACTATTGTTTATTTTTATAGCATCTTCTGAAGGATCCAGGTTTTCCTTCACATACATTTTATTGCTGCTCTGTTAGCTGTTTTGTGCAAAACAGCTTTATGTTATGTCTGACTCAGTCCATATGAAAAAGAAGCATTTTAACCTTTGAAAGTTGCACTGAGTCAATGTTTCTATCGATTTTTCTTCCTAATTGCGATGAATGATATTGTTTGGATCGACTTGTTTGTTTTCATAGTAGTTTTCTGAAATTTCTGGTAGGAATTCTTACAGTGATGCCTACAAAAGTCTTAATCATGACTGTATGATTAGTACTTCTCCTGTTGGCCAATATTATCTCAATGCTTCCCCTGTAGAAAATTTACATGTGTTGTCTCACATCGTAGACAGCTAATTCTTTGGAGCACTGGTTGTCTGGTCTACATTCAGTACACTGCAAATTAAGTCTTGTTTATGATCAGGGCTCTCATGCAGTGTGGTAATAGAAATCATAACCTCTTCCCCAAAATTTTCCTTCAAAATGGTGATAACAGACTTGTTAATGGTGTTTGGGCTGGGCTGCGTAGCGCTCCCAAAGGCTGCGGTACATTGATGGAACTGCTTTCGCCACTGCTTCAGGACAAATATTTATTCAAGTTTTTGCATTTGCCTCATTTAAAGTTCACCTGTTGAAAGGAACAGTTGATAAAATTCCTTCTTTATCAGTCCCAGGGGAGGAGATACTTCAGAATGAGATGCAGAGTTTCACATCCCTAAGAGGAGTAAATAGATTTAATTAGATCAAGGGAGGAAGTGGTAAGTGGAAAGTTGTCAGAAGGGGAAGAAAAGTCAGAATCACCTGGAAGGTGAGGAACTCTGTAATGAGCACAATGTGGAAAGAGCAGGAGGCGAGAGCTGGTGAGAGGGGTGGTGA
Source organism: Eurypyga helias (assembly GCF_000690775.1). NCBI lineage: Eukaryota > Metazoa > Chordata > Aves > Eurypygiformes > Eurypygidae > Eurypyga > Eurypyga helias. Next base: position 40,004 of record NW_010254765.1, on the reverse strand, counting down.
TCCTGTGCCAGGAAGCCAAGGCACTTAGCTGGTGTTTAATGTCTTGTGGCAGCGTATCCAGGATCTCACCGTGATGGGAAGTTGCAACTTTGTGCCATGAATGTGCGATATGATTCAGGTACATAAATGGTTCCTTTTGGTTTGTCACCCTTTCCATCAGCCAAAGAATGAATGGATCAGGAGAAGGAAGAGGGGAGAGGGAGAGTATATTGCACATGGGGAGGAAAAAGCTGCACAGAAAAGAAGATGCAGAAAGGAAAGCTGAAAGAGGGGACCCATACGGAAGTGAGGAAGGGCGAAAGCTTAACCTTGTTTCCAAACTTGCACATGGGAGAAAAACAAAACAGGAGAGAGCCCTAGGAGAGGATAGAAGATACAGAAATATAAGGAAGCATATGCAATCTTTGAGCTGGGAAGAATAAAATAATGTAGGTGTTTATGGGTAAACCACGGGAATTCTCAAGAACTCATAAAGAAAGATTGAAGGAATATCAGGAAACAAGCATATTTTTATTTTTCCAGGTAGAAAAGACTGTCATCCAGTGGCCCTTCAGCATGGAATTGTTTACAGTCATATTAGTAGTGAAATGAACTGAAAATTCAGAAAAGTTAAATTATTCTGATTATGAGGAGGTATTTCTTAACTATGAATATTATGTAAGTCTTGTTCAAGGGAGATTATAGTTTTGTCCTTTGGGATATTTGAAAGTGGATTAGACGGAAGACCAGAGAGGTGACTGGTGATTTCCTAAATGTTCTGTGTGTGGATGTGAGTGATGCAGCATCAGTGTGCTGTGTCATGCGCAGC
>NW_010254765.1:33286-39165 GCF_000690775.1 Eurypyga helias | reverse complement strand
CTTTCCCTACATTTGCAGCAGGTCTGTATCTTTAATTAGACTCACAGGCCAGTAATGCTGCATGAATTTCAATCCCAACAGTTGTATTCCTGGCTGGGATATTAAGTGCAATCAGGAACTGGCAGCTGCTCATGGAATATTTTAATAGGGAGGTTATATTCAGAATTTTCCTTCAGCACCAAGTATGGGCATAAATATCTTTATGCATAAGAATTTATACATCCCTTATTAGTTGCATGTGTCTAAATGCTCTGTATATTGAGATACTTAGAGTGGAGGTTTTAGTTATTCTTAGGGTTGGTCCTTCAGCAAAAAAGAAAGGTATGACAGGGTTTCATAGTTGTACACTTGTTTCTGCTAAGCCCAGCTATTAAAAATACTTCTAATATCCCTTCAGTGAGTATACTTTATTTGTCTTCATAGCTGTGGTTCTAAGAACTGGTTTGCATTTTTCATTAGCTAATGTTTCCAAATTGAGTTTGGTGTCATTGGCAGAGAATTTCAGAGCTGGATTTCTTCCTCATTCCGGAGCCTACATGTGGCCTAAGTTTTGTTTGAAGAGGTCTTCCCATTCTAAAATGCTGCTGGACGTTCCCTTCTTGATTCATACGCTTGTAAATTTAGATTCTGTTTGTCACACATGAATAATGCCTAATTCTCTTGAGCCTAATGGGAATACCTGACTCCTGCAGGTATTTATTCCGTTGGGTTTTGAATGACGAGTCCTGTACAAACAACAGTTTGTTCTTTCTAGAACAGTGTGTGGTGCCATTGTCTGCAAGGAGAATGTCTAGACTAGGAATAGGCAGGAACTGGAATCTTACATCTATGTTTCTGAGTTGTGGGGAAGTGGGAATTCGGGGGTTTGAGTCCAGTTCTTGGCACAATACACACTTTTAGCTCTTATTAAGAAGATGAATCACAGTCTTCACTGCTGGTCGGAATGACCTCAGACTCGTATTCATAGCCAAGGCCAACATTTTGTGGCTTAGGATCAACTGTTGTCTAAACGTGTGAGACGCAGTGGGTTAACAACAGCGGTATAAATAGAATATATTGTGGGGTTTAGTAACTTGGAGAAAAAGTCACATTCAGCTGCTGGGGGGTGGTTTGGTGGTGGCAGGAAACCTCTGAGCATGGAGATGGGCATTGCTGAATTTTGTCCTCTAGAGCAAGGGTGGTTGACTGCAGATCACAGGCTGGTAAGGAAAGGCCAAGGTGCTACCCGGAGTCTCTCCAGCTGCCGGAGTTGTGTCCCATGCTGGGTGGGCTTTCCTGGCACACCTTTGGCTGCCATGAGTGGGAGTGGAGTAAGACTGGAAAGATCTGTGTTCCAGACCTTTGCTGGAAGCTGTGGGGGAACATACTTCCAACTCTGGAAAAGAAAATGCCTTTCAGAAGGAAGCATTCAACTTTGACCTGGGCCATTAGTGTCGTTAGTGGTGCCAATAATTAATAAAATGTCAGCAGATGGCGCCCAAGAATGGTGAGAAGGAAGGCCAGGGATCGTTTGCTTCCCAGTACTACCTGGACATTTTCTTACGTGCTGCTCGTAAGGTGCTCCACATTGCTAAATTAATTTGCAGAACAACAAGTCATACATCAGATCGACAGCCACCCATTGCTACGGGTGAGAACTGAAACCGTCTGGAGGTCGGCTGCAGCAAGAAGTGGCCTTGCAGTACTAGTGACAGGGGGGGGAGAAGCACTGCAGGATTCCAGAGGGTAATGCTCATGGCAGGAGGAAAAAACCCCTTGTTCCAGATGTGGCTTCGCTTCAAAAGTAGTGACTTGTCTGAAACAGAGGCATATGGTAAATAAAACCCTTCTGACGTCTTGCAGAAGGCCAGTTCATTGCAAAGAAATTATCGCTTGGGTGGGTGTAATGGGGATGGTATGTGAGGAATGAATTTTTTTGCTTAGTCATGCTTTGCGACATATGTTAGAGCATTTCTTTACCCTCATAAATACTGGAGAGAATAAGATGGGATGCCTGGATGTGGGAGCTTTCTTCTCTTGCTCTCGGCACTCAGGTGAAGAGGGATTAAGACTGGATTAGATAAGTGTTCTTGAGGGAGTAGAGAACTCTGGGAAGAGTGCTCTGGTCTATTAATCACAAAGGATGCACAAAAACTGCCTGGCTGTTTTCTGGTTTGAAAAAGCACAGCATTTACATTGGCTTTTGTCTGATTTACAGCTTTCTTCTTGTGGGTTACACACGTACACACATGCACATGCACTACCTCCTCCCCCCCCCCCACCTCTTTCTTTTTAACTGTTTCAGGGTATCCAACGTGTCTTCACAATTCTATTCAGATGTCCTTTCCCTGGTGTATCCTATGTGCCTTAAAATATCAGTAGGACCGAGAATTTTGTTGAATTCAATGGGAAGGAAGCGAGGCCATGACATGTATATACTTTGTGCACCTGTTTTTATTTATTCTTGTATGTTTTCTAGAGGATGGATGTGGAAGACAGTCAGAGCATGTAATTATTACGTGTTAATTAGTGCCCTAAAGCTATATTTAATTACACCTTCAACAGCAACAGATTACAAATATTCCTGGGAAATAAATTTCTCTTTGTGGAGTAAGGCCGTTGTAGTGCAGCTGAACTAGAAACCTACAGATTGACAGTTTGCACCATCCAACACTTATGTTTCTGTGGGGGAAGATAACACTGGTAACGGAGGGCAAAATGTCAGTGTCACAATTTTAGCAGCTGAATCTATTCTGACTGTCTCCTGCCAAATAGCCTATTAAACCTTTTAGCATTATGCTGTCTGTGACACGAGGGTTTGGTCCCATTTATACTAACAGCTTCACTGTGAGAGAGTAGTATGAATACCCTTCATTAGTCCTACAGACAAAAACCTGCAGAGTATTGGAACATAAATTGCCTAAAACATGTTGTTATTGATGTATTGTAGCTGTAATGTGTTAATTATCTAGGCATGTTTAATATATAGCAGAAATTGAGTATCACTGTTCTACTGAATTTCCACATTGGATTGAAAGTACCAAAATGGTGTATATAATTTCCATTTATTCCATGGCTTCTGTCAAACTAGCTGACTCTCTACCAGCCTCTTTGTCTCTTTTCTTCCCTCTGTACTCTTTTAAAGATGCTCCTTGGAATTCTCACTGTTGTTCAGGGTGGCACAAAGAAAATGCACTGAACTGAGCAGAAGCTCATCACACAGGCTTGTCAAAAACATTTTCTGATCCGTGCTACACTTTAATGCAACGAAATGTTATCTTTTCTTAAGGTCTGCTTCCTTACCTCGCAGCTGTTCAGAGATGCAGTATGCTATTTGCTATGCACCATGATTTGTTTCACAGACACTAATAAAAAAAACCCAAATTAAGTTTGGTTTCTCAAAGTACAAACATTATTAGAGGCTTAAGAGTTATGGTATTGCTCAGAAACTCAAAGACTTTTATCCTGCTCGGTCGGGCCTGAGTTCCTATGAAACTGCAGGGTGAAAGATGCTGTAGGAATCCGCCTGAAAAGCTTAAGCAGGCAGCAAACTCTTCTTCATGGTAAGATGCCACACTGTGCTGGCTCACAAAGCCAGAAGTCAGAGGTAGATGTGTAGTCTGGGACTATTTACCAGGAATGAAAAGAAAAACTGAAGCAGTAAAACATGTCAGGTACTGCGCAAGTGTTGCAGCTCACTGTGCAAAGGAAGAAAAACCTTGCAAGACCCTCGCTCTCAGGAGCAGATGCTTTTTTGGAGTAGCTAGAAGCAGCATTCTGCTGCTTGCTGTTTTATTGTAGCATTCCATAAGCAAAGACAACCCTCAGCTTTGGTAAGACAGCCCTGTGCTCTTGGTTAACAGAACGAAGTAGTAGAAGATGAATAAACAGAAAGGAGGTGCGCGTGAGTGAGCAGAGAGGGAAACTCGCCCCGCTTTGCCTATGGAAGTTGAGCTTATCCCTCCTGTGTGCCTGGGTTATTATACAGCCTTTAATCAGGGAATCACATGCAGGGGGAAACAGGTCAGCAAAACCCCATCGTGATTTCCCTTGTCCACGCTTGTGATACCACGCTATGCAAGTGTTTACATTCCCACACATTTATTTCATGCATTTCTCTTCTCTTTAGCCTCCTCTCAAAAGAATTAAATAATTACACAGCTGATTTTCTGCAAAGCTCTGTTAGCCAGTATATTTACTTTCAACTTGGCTATTGGCTGGGGTTGTAATTGCTGCAGATCTCCATGTTTTAAGCATTATGGAAGAACTGAAGCTATGTTTCTTTGTCACAGCCTAGTTTCTCATATACAGTTGGTATTCTTATGCTGTGTTTGCAAAGACACTGCTGTGCTTTGTTTGCACATCCATCTTTTGATATCTTTCTGGATAAATGAAGTTTTCCTTTGTCAAGCTTTCAAGTCACCAGATGCTAAAGAGACAGGCTGAGAGGTCTAAGCTGATAGAAGATTTTGTCCCCAGAGCTGCAGTCTGGGGAAGCGCGCAATCCATTCCTGGTCCCCATATGCTATTGTACAGAACAACATGTGGTCGTCTCCTATTCTTACTGGGGAAGCAGTGTTTGTGAATGCGAGCTCTTTCTGTCACTAAGATGGATGTATTCATTTTTGCAGGGCTTTTGTATGCAGCCATCAGTTCAATATTACTTCCAGGCTTTGATTTTGTGTAGAATGAACTAATCTTGAGATTTCCAGAGAGAAAAAAACCCAAACCAAACAACTCAGAAGAGGGAGATCCAGTATTTCTTCAACTAGCATACTCTTTAAGGAGAGAAGATATGCCAATTCCTTTGGATTTCTTTATGTCAGGCTGCAGCCACAGCTGACAATGCACTTACAGCGTGCTGCTGCTGGCTGCTGCTTCACTCAGCCTTTTGCCCCACGACAGGTGCTGCAATGCAATCTTAAGATCTTAAAATGTAGTATTGCCATACAGTCTGTCTGTGTATCACAGGCGTTGGTTTGAGTTTTCATTTCCAGAACAGTCCATTCAGAGTTTCCTTGTCACACTGAAGGCTTCTTCATGTAGGGTGAGTGGGAATGAATTTCACAGCTCCTACTTAAAGGCTTGTAGAAAGCCTTCTCGCTGAGGCTCTACCATTTCCTATTAGGTTATTGAGGTTATTGCAACACATTACTTGAGGGGCATACAAGAGAGCAGGCTCCATCTGATACTCCAAATAAATGCTGACACAGTTTTTCAGTTAAAAATAAAAAAAAGGTTGCCAGAATATTTTAGAAACTAACAATTATATGCTAATATTTCTAGACTAACAGGTATAGAAGTTAGAATTAATGAGTTCTCTGCAGGTACATCTGTCACATATTTAATAACACGAGGCATATTTCATGCTCACAGCGCCCTGCTAACATTATGCAACCCTTGCAATAGCTCTCTGCAGTAAATACCAGTCTTGATTTGCTGCTAGAGAAAATGAAACTTCCTTTCCAGGCATGACACCCTGAGATGCTAAGTGTGTCTTCCCCTGAAGACCGTGGGTATAAATGTTGCTTGGACTACCTGTAAAAAGATGTGCCCCAGTGGACTTGTGGCTGAAAATACCCTTGTCTGAAACATGCTTACAATTTAGAACCTCTGATGGCCGTAGCTCTGCGTTGTCCAGTAGGATGCCACAGTTGCTGAAGCCTTGAATGCAGAGGAGCAACAATTTCCAAACATACCTGTTGAGCTGCTCCTGTCTGCTGGGATAGAGACAGAGATAAATGCTGGATAAATATATTTGCTTAGAGAACGAAGTTTAACCTGGAACTACACTATCAAGTTTTCTGTGGATGCTAATTAAGCGACATGATTTGTCTTTGTTGCCATTCTCCCTTGTGTAAAATAAGAATGGTAATTGCACCTATCTTAGAGGAAACTTG
>NW_010254765.1:15299-33255 GCF_000690775.1 Eurypyga helias | reverse complement strand
CTATCTTATATGAACCTTGAAGAATAAATCTGTCCCTAGCGCTGAGGCAATGTTGATCTAATAGAAATATGTCTTCATATAACAAGGCCCACGCTTGGTTGGTTGGCGTGTAGTCCTGGGCGATGTTCATGCTGCTTTTTGACCTACCACACTTCAGGACAGGGTCATTCTGGATATGTGCACAGCGAGTATCTTCAGGCATAGAGGTGGACCTGTAAGACAAGTTGTAATTTGGATATTAATTTTCTCACATCTAGGGGCTTTGAAGGTCTGTCCGAATCCCATTATAAGCTTAATTTTTGAAGTTCAGTTCTAGTTCTGAATTTTCCCTAGGCTAGAAATAAGGAGAATTTTTTTCTCTGTGAATGTTCAGTATGTATTGTCCAATGTATATATCCTGTCTTTGACATCATTGTTGGCAGACTTCTTGACAGAATAGAAACCTTCCATTTTGCCCATTAAGGGAATTTCCATTTACTCAATTATGATAAAAACTTTTGGCATGAATATAGAAGGACTGTGCTTCGTGCTTTTGTTCCTGAATTTTATATAATAAATAATTTCTTATCCAGGGAAATGGAGGACTGGAGTACATGGAAATATTTTGGTTTCCAGAAGTATCTCATGCTGCACCTGAGTTACTAGGCTTTCCTGCTGCAGTGCTAACACATATAGCAAGCTCTTAAGCACTCGAGGTAATCCTGTTTTTTCCCCTTCCATTTCTGTGCATCAGCATGACTGTCATTTTTGCCTTTGCTTTAAAATTGGTTCCTTCTTGCAGACTAACATCCAGTGGAAAGGACATCTTGTCTGCAGTTCCATCATCTTGGCTACTGTCTAGGAGTTCCTCAAGCGTATATGAGTGGCAAAAATTATCCATCAGTCATTATTAGTTCCTCCACAAGGGCTTAGAGAATAACTAGGTTTCTTTTAATTTTTGATATAGAAATAAGAGTTGTTGATGTCCCTGAACTAAAGAAACCAATGTACTTCTGTTGCTGTTCTCTTGCTTTATTTTTGAGCTGTAGCATCTGAAAAGAGTGTTATTAAAAAGGAAAAGTAAATCAAGGGTTGATGTAATCCTGATGACTAAGCTGAACGTAAGGTCTTAGCAAGTCAGTGTTTTCCTCCCTCAGGTCATGTCTGCACTGGAGATTGCAGTGTAGTTCAGAGGTATCCAACCGGACCCTAAACTAGACTGTTCAGAAACACGGAAAATTAGCCCATGGCAGACTCTGTTCAGGATTGCTGCAGCTGGAGAGCTTCCCATCTCAGTTAAACAAGCTGGGCTCATGTAAAACTTGTTTTGGTTTCTGTACATTGTATCGTGGAGTACAGGAAGGATCTATCTAGTTGTGATGTTCCCCCTTGGGAAAATGTTACATGCACTACAGGAAAAGCTTTGTCACTTGTGCATAACCAACACTAGGTGCGGTCAGCTGTCTTTATAGAATGTCTTTCATTTTTTAAGGGTCGCACAACCACCAGGCAAGAAAGCATGCTGAAGTAAAAAGGGATGGTGTCTTCTATCTGTTCTCCTTCTAAAAGAGATGTTGAAACTGCATCGCAGTAGCATTAACCCTCTTTGGGTACTGCTGAACTGAATTCCTGAAAATGATGAATGAGGAAAAATGTTTTTAATTCTCCTGGTCTAATCTGTGGAATTTAATTAGGTATCCAGTTTTAAATGCATTGTGTTTGCATGTGGCTTTAGCACTGCCTCTTAATTCAAAGATCAAATGTGACCATGCTCTTCTCTCACAGACATCTCTGTAAATGGTCTCTAAGGTTGAAATGCCTGTCAGAAATATTCATTAGGTTTCTTTGTGACCTTTTTTATTTTATTCCCCAAAATTTGTTTCTTAACAATCTTCTATAACAAGTGGGTAAGTTTCACTTAAAAAAGGAAAACCAAGTGATCTTGAAATAAATAAATCTCTCACATTTTGAGGTGAGGCGTAGTTTACATACAAAACCAATGTGGAATTATAAAGACATGCTTTTGGTGACCCCTGGTCACTGCGCATGTGTGCCCCACTCTGCAAGTTGGTGAGCAGATCCTCCAGAGATGATGTGCAAGGCCCTATTTCCCGGGCTTAGGGCTTGTCTTTTTTAAGATGAAAACAAGCATTCAGAATACAGACTTCCAAAGCCACTCGTTTTTCCCCATGCCTTCACCCACCCAGGCCGTCTGAAGCCTTCTACCAGCTTGTTGCTGTTCCTCATGGTTCCTCATTCTCAGAACTGCTCCGAAGGGTGGTCAAGGGCTTCCTTGTCTCTCCTGTCTCCTCTCTTTACTAAAGAGGTGTTGCACTTTGTATATAATTCCATGTCGTAAGGACTTTGTAGAGGAAGTGAACTGAACTGTCCCAGCATTAAGCCCCCTGCGCTGTTCCTGATCCTGGTTTGTGTCCTTTTAGGCCCCAGTATAGCTCCTTGAGTGTTGGCCATTGCTTCAGCGGAGTCTCCTTGAAGTCGGGTGTGAATAATGGAAAACCAAGGTCTGAGGCTGTAAAATCCTGGTGCAAGGACTACGTTTACCTACCGTGCACTTCATGCCTCATTCTGAGTCATGCTTAAACAGGTCCAGCAGCTGTGCATTTTAAATGATTCTCGGGGCATTTGTTTTCATGTAAAGGTAGATGTAAAAACTGAGTCTGAAATAAACCCGGGTTGACAAATATCAGCTGTGTTAATTTCAGCCAGAATCTAAACTTTCCATTTGAACCTCATCATGGACAGTTCACCTCATCTGGTTTCTCCATCTGCTGTTTTGTATCCCCAGCTTTTGATTGAAAGGAATTGGTTCCTTCCAAACTGAAAAGATATTTTGGAAGAACAACTTGTGAATTTCTGCACCTGGTCATTTTTATATAGCTACAATGGCTTTTATGTGAGGCACAGCTATCTCGGATAACCTCCAGTTATAACCAAACTTCCATCTACCTTTTACATTGTACTAGACCTGGATTCTGGAAACACATACCGTATTACCAGCTATCTGTAAGACCCAGGCACCCAAGCATGCACTGCACAAGTTAATAATACATCATATGTTCAAATTCCACTTTCTCGTGTGAATTCATGTGTCTCCTACTGTCGGTTTTCTGTACTGTATATTTTGTAACAGGTGAGCTCATGCATTAAAGATCCTTATTGATCAGCTGTGGTTTGAAGATGTGCTATGCAGACTTGCCCTAGAGTTAAGCCTAAGTCAAATCAAGGACAGGGCTGGCAAGTATTCAGGCTCAGGCACCACAGTGCTGAAATCTGCATTTATTCTAATCTCTTCAGATACGATTTCTGCAATGCAGCCAGTGGCTAAGGCTGACCTTAAATCCAAAGAATCCTTGACTGTTGGTCTCTTTCCAGAGGCTTAATCCTTTTTTGTCTTGAATTTCTTTTGTTCCTCCTTATGCCTCCACAGAATTTAATGATATTTCTGCTGCTGGTTTATTTTTCCCGAAGCACTCCTTCACATCATTTATGGATTGTTGGTATTTTTGCACTTTCTTTCTGAAGTATTAATTTCCCTTAATCCTACTTTGCAGCACTGTTTCAGCTGACATGCAAGCGCACTTTGAATTGCATCAGTGCTGCTGTCAGCCCAGAGGCAGTGTCAGAGGCAGTGTGACACAAGGCAATCCTCCAAAGAGTCTGGGCTGAACACACAGCCTCCACTTCACTCCCTGCCGTTAAAAATCGGAAACTGAGCACAGAGATCTTCTTAGCTCCACTGTACCACAGATCAACAGTTTGGTGAGTGAGTGTTACAACTATTACAATTGGAACAAAGAGGGGAAATTAAGAAACAAGCTGTGCTGCCCAAAGTACCCGTCTGTGATCTTTGTTGGTAACCTGGCAGTGCTTTATTTGACTTTAACAGGTAGAATCTGTCTGTGCAGGCAAGACATCTTATCCCGTTCTCCTCATTTCCTTCATCACATCCTTGTGTCAATCGTGCGTCCCGTGTGCACCCCGAAGAAAAGAGATACCTTCTCCAGGCCGACTGCACGCTGAGGAAGAGATTACAGGGAAGTTCCTGGCCTGGATTTCGGCACCCACCTTCTGGCAGCTGGGTTCAGCGATTACAGATGAAAGGCCTTGTGAGTCCCTGGAAGCTTGCACTCTGCAGGTGGGTAGTGCTTGACAACCTGATACATGCAGACTTGTAAAGTACATTGGAATCTCTAGACATTTAGTAGCTTCAAATTCAAGAAACTCTACAAAGTACATAGGAGTTACAATTTTCCTGAGGATTATATGTAAATTTATTTCAGGGACAACAAGATGCACAACTTACCAGTTACATGCCCTTCAAGATAAAACTAAAACCCGATCCTCTTAAGATTTATTTTTTTTAATATAGCCATGGCAGTGTATTTTTCTCTCTGATTTATGTCTTGGAAACAGCTGAATCATTTCTGGCTGAAAAGCTCTCCAAAATTTTCAGCCAATGAGATGGAAAATCGTGATGCAAAGGTTTATAAGAAGCTGAAGTCACATTTTTTTACAGGCAGCTGTACGTGGTAGAATTCTGTGAGCCCAGAGTATAACACACATTCATGAAAACACAACCTTCAGGTTGTCCAAGCAAATAGATCATAGAATCACAGAACGGTTTGGGTTGGAAGGGACCTTAAAGATCATCCAGTTCCAACCCCCTGACATGGGCAGGGACAGCTTCCACTAGACCAGGTTGCTCCAAGCCTCATCCAGCCTGGCCTTGGACACTTCCAGGGATGAGGCATCCACAGCTTCTCTGGGCAACCTGTCCCAGTGCCTCCCCACCCTCTCCGGGAAGAACTTCTTCCTGATATCTAATCTAAACCTCCCCGCTTTCAATGTAAACCCGTTACCCCTTGTCCTGTCACTACAGGCCCTTGTAAAAAGTCCCCCCCAGCCTCCTTGTAGCCCCTTCAGGCACTGGAAGGGGCTATAAGTTCTCCCCAGAGCCTTCTCTTCTCCAGGCTGAACAAGCCCAATTCTCTCAGCTTTCCTTCGTTGCAGAGGTGCTCCAGCCCTCTGATCATCTTTGTCATGATGCAAGACTCATTCTGGTAAAGGAATGTAAAATAAGATATGATGTCATCATTTTTCGCTAATAGTAATAGTGTTCCCGTGGGTAAGCAAGGCTGGCATACTGGATTTGTATGTCTTATGGACATCTGACCCTTCCTGTAAAGCTGAGCGAGATAACAGGCCTTTGATTTCATCGGGAGTGCAGAGATTGTTCCAGCACTGCTTAGCACTGTGGCTGGAAGCTTTTCTGTTCCCAGCAGACAACTGTTTTGCCTTGAGCTGAGATTCCATATCACGTACTCAGTAAGTTTCTGTATTACAAAGGTTGTGTAAATTGAATTACACTAACACCACCTCTGGATTCAGGGCTGGCTTATTTGCATAACAAATGGTCTTACAAACAGTGTGCATACTGTACACTCACCAATTAGGCTTTCTTTTCAATCCTCTCGGTCGTTGATAAAAAGAGGGAAGGTTTTTTCTTTGGTGGTGGTGGTGCAAAGAAAAGCTGCTAATGAAGGAATGATGAATGCTCTGATTGTGTCACTGTTTGTATAGGTTCACCTTCATTTGCATCGGTACCAGGCACAGATCCCAAGGCTCATTTTTCAGTTTTCAGTGCCCCTCTTTGGCCCCGGCCTGCACTGGAACCAACCACCCAAGCACATTTATCCTGACTATCCTTATATCCTTGATCCTACCCTATCCTTGAATACGGGTAGGATTATTTCCCTTCTTGCATCATGGGGGCCTGCACGCTGGAATGTGTACCTCTCTCCCCCGAGCACATCTCCTGCTTTCGCTTGGAGGCTGATTTGGAAATCTGGAGGGCACACAGAGTGTACTGGGAGCCATCCCTATACTTTCCCTCAGGAACGCCTAGGCAAAGTGTGCATCTCTTTCCTGCTCCAAGCAATAGAGCTGTTATTTAGCATCCCTTTCCAGCAGTTCCCACACTGTGTTTGGCACTTCCCCCACTTCCCAAAACACAGAAAGCCCAGAGTGTCAAATTGCTTACATAGCAAACCCTAAATGATTCCAATCAAAGTCGGTGAGTCCGTTCTGCAGAGCAAACAGTGGAGCGGTCCCTCTCTCCCCGTAGCAGCCCACATGTGACAAGTGACTCTTCAGTTCTGGAGTTCCTTGGTTCTTCCTATTTTTTCTGTCATTTTGAAAGTATATCAACTGCCAAAAAATAATTATTTTCTTTTTAAAAAAGAACTAAAAAAAAAAGGAAAATGAAAGAATATTGTGCTTTGTTTTCTATATCTGTTCAGGGAACAAGCTTCATTTGATCGAATGCCAGGGAGATGATAATGCAATCTCCCATTAGGCTTGTTTGCATCTTTTTCCAGGCTGACAGTTTAAGTCTGCTGGCTACAGATGGCCTTTGACAACTGACAACGCTTGCTGTTATGCTAGAGTATGACTTCATCAGCGTGACACTGCATGTGACTGCAGCCTTCTTCCTCTTCTGCTTCCAGAAACTGATCTCTGTTTCACTAGCACCAGAATACGAGGTTTCCCTCGCATAAAAGAACCAGGAACCTAAAACGGCGCTGCAGCTTATGCTGGAAGACACTGGGAGCTGGAAAAAACAATATGTTGGAGTCTGTCTGTTTGGGGCTTTAAACACCCAGTCTGAAGTTAACTTGGCCAAATTTGGTAAAGCATCTTTATGGCTTCAATACTTTTTTGAACCAAGAGTTTCTAATTCTGTTAAGGTCCACCTGGCCGTTTAATAGTTTCTGTAATACCTATGCCCCTTGCACCAGAGTGCTTCCCGAGGAAAGAAACACCAGGCTTTGCAGAGCTGTCTGGTTCTGGTGCAAAGCCCGTGGGCCTGTGCTGGAATTTGCAGAAGCAGTGTTTGTCTCCTCTGAGTCTTGGCAACCTCAGGGAATGCCACAACTTGAATGAATGAAGTCATCCATCATCTAGCAGTGACTGGAGTGGGTTGAACTCGTTCTTGTTCTGCCTTTTGCTTCAGAAACAGAAAAGAAATAAGGTGTATATTTTAGACTTTTCTTCTTACTGCCTTGGGACAGGGCTCACAGTTTGCTCTGTGGCTAGTAGCTATTATCTTCTCTTGATTTTTATTGCAAGTGTTTCATCTAAACATGGTCCTGGAGCCTATTACGAGACAGCTAACTTAGTACTGGCTTTAAAAAAAAGGGGGGCGAAACAATACTTTTTATCTTTTCCTCAGCATTTTTTTGTGTTTATTGTTTATTCATCTAGACAAATAGGGAGCTGAGGCATCACACATACAGTGCACTGCTCATAGGCAGTGCATGTGCATGCTGTCAAAGTAGTTTATCATAGGCTTGAACTGGGAATGAAGTTTAGCAAATATTGGTCCTCATAACAGAAGATGATAGCCAAAAAGTTAAATGCTGTACAGGAATAAGGCTCCAGTCCTAAGGAACACAGCGGTGGCGTTACCTGTCAGCACCTGAACTGCAGCTTGCTCTAGCAGACGTGGAAATACTTTGAATGCCAGACACGTGTCCTCTGAGTCCTGGTGCACATAGAGTGCAGAGGGACCACGAATCTTCCTTCTTCTATGAAGTTCTGTGTTGTGTCTTGGAAGAGGGGATCTAGCTGGTTGTGGCAGAAGGAAATATCAGCTTGAGGGGTAAATCAGTGTGCCTAGTTGGAGCAAGGCTTGATCAGTAGAAATGAAGATACTAGGAGAAGTATTTTTAATCTTTTTTTTTTTTTTTTCAATGGGACTATAAGAAGCCTCCTCTGAACCCTATGGTACAAGTATTTCAAATTCTTGAGGTTAGTCATTCAGGTTTTGCAAAATGATGTGTTTGTTAATATCCAGGGAACAATGACGAGTACATATACCAACCTCTATTTGTTCAAAGATCACATTTGGAAGATGATCCTGTCTTCAGCTTGGAGTCACACTTCTGTGAAAATGCCACTGTGTGTTGTGAACCATGCTAAAGAATAGGAAAATGAATGTGCTTATCTGGAAATTTATTTTCTTTGAGATGTAATGTCCTTTAGTCTTGCCCACTGTCAGAACCGGTGGACAGCCTGGGAGAGGAATAAAAATTAACACCCCAAGATTTGTATTTGGTATTCGTTAGGAGAACCCTTCTTCTGCAGAGCATAAGGAAATTCCACAGCAATTTCAGAGACAGTTTATTGAAATGGAGCTATCCTGGATAAGTAAACGGCCTCAATTAGAGGGAAGCTTTGGAAACAAAACATTCCGAGAAGTCGATGCTGGCTCCATCCTGCAAAGTGTGATGAATGAGTCACAGAATAGGTCTGTGACTCTTTTCACAAGATAACTTTTTCAAGTATTACTAGTAAAATGTTATATTCTCCACATCCTGCTCAGAAAGAGTGGGACAGATGCTGCAGATTGAAAACGTTGACACTTATCCCACCTGGTCACATGGTAATTTAAGAGATGACAAAATAGAGGAGTGACACTGACGAAAAGAATTGCAATCCCGGTTTCTTCAGTCATGTGGCGGACGTGTTAGCTGAACTATCAGGGTGACATCCAGTGTGTTGGAAGTGCTGAGTTCCAGTTCCTGTACTGTTCTGAAATCCATCACCTCCTCTATCAGGCAGCGTTTGATCCTTTCAAGCTGGCAGACACGTGGCCAGCTGAATGTCAGCTCTGCTGTGATGCTCAAATCACCCTCTTCACAGGCTTCGTTACCAAAATGTTAATATTATTTCTAGTCTCCTAATGCAATTCCTCTTCCAAAAGATCTTGGATGGAAAAGATTGGTTGCTTCTTGCACCCCTGATCCTTGTGACTGTGGATGGATCTGTCTGCTCTCATGTTTTGAGACCTGAAGAACATGTGACTTTTCCCCTTGTTTAGCCTGATCTTTATCTAGTGACTGTGGAGCTGAGCCCTTGGAAAGGACAGGGAAGAATAGCAGCTGCTTGGCTGTGAGAAATCACTTTGGCTGGCAGTTTGTGAAAGAACACAGTCTGTTGACGGGTAGCGATATAAATATTCAGGACTGGATTGACAGTATGCAGGACACAAGCCTGCTGGGAATAGTGAAATTGAGACATGACTCCTTTCCTCCTTTTGTGCTCCTTCTGTGAAGGCGCGAAGGGTGTCCAGCAACACGTTGCTTTCCTTCCCCACGATAAGCCGTTAGAGGACAAATCGAACTGAGCGGTGAGGAGTTGTTGGTATTGTTTTCCACTTGGTTTCATCTTCTGCCAACAGAGCTAGAGCTGGTAAGTGAATCTGGTTTCGATAGCTCACTGGACCCTCCCCAAAATGCGGAGTCTCAAGGTGGCTCTGGCTTCTCCAAGGCTGAAGAGGAGCTGCATAAATGACAGGCAGCACTTTGG
Organism: Eurypyga helias; assembly: GCF_000690775.1. Lineage (NCBI taxonomy): Eukaryota > Metazoa > Chordata > Aves > Eurypygiformes > Eurypygidae > Eurypyga > Eurypyga helias. The sequence continues at coordinate 23,886 of NW_010254765.1, read as the reverse complement.
TGTTGGTTATGTGGGGCCTTTTTTTTTTGTGGTTCACCTCACTGCCTATCAGTTTGAGGCTTGATGCAAAAGGTAATTGATTTCAGTGGTGGTGAAGCAGCAGCTCTCAGTGATAGTTAGGGAGCTGCATTTAAAAGCTAATTAATTCGGTGACATCAGTACTAAGGAATGTTATTTGCAGTCAGATGTGGCTGAAGAGACCAATGGTTCTACTCCAAGACATAACCATTAAGAAGAAAAAGCTTTAAATGGCTTTCTAGTGATGCCTGCATATTCCCAGCATGTTAACACTGACCATTAGGGTCCTTTTTAACTTATCCACTCTTGGGTCAGATGAAACCCGTGTGGTAATTCAGGAGCGTTCATCATATCCAGGTGGGAGGAATGTTACAGCTAAGCTAAGAAACTGCAATTCTGCTTATCAACTGACCTAAAAGTGCATCAGGCGTGAGAGATTCCCAATAATACAGAATAGGACCTAGATCTGTTCATTTGTATTGTGTAGTCACATGTGAAGCAGAACCGTTTCCTCTATGTACTTATACTTATGCCCTTTATTGGCATAAGTTATCCTCTTTCTTTTGGGGCATTTTTGTGTACGCAGCAGGAGTGCACCTGAGACGAGCCCTGATAATTGTTGGGTAATCTGCAGGCAAAAAGCATGGTAGGGGAAATGCATGAAAGAAAAACTGCCAGATTGTGAAAGAAAACCAAGACTGACTTTTTGCTTTGTTCTTGTTGACACATGCTGTTTGTACTTGACATTCTTACGTTGCTGAGAAACCCTGTCATCCGCAAACACAAACAGCTCATGCAGTATAGAGCTGAGTGTGTGCAGAATGTAAAGAGGGCAATATCTGCAGTCAGCCTACAAGAGCTTGCCACATTATTTCCACACACACAAGAAGTTACTTACTTTTTGGCACTAGATTTATCACACTCAGAGCCGACCTTTCTGCAGTTAATATATTTCATGTCAGGAAGCTTTTCTGAAGACTTGACTCTCATATTCTTAAGCAGTAAATAAAAACCTAGCATTAAGTTATGAATTATGTTCCAAAGCATCAGTCAATATTGTATTAAAACTACAGCATGTGGGATTACAGCTACATTATATGGTCTTTTGGTCAGGAACACTTGACTCAGGGTTGTTGGATATTTCTCCATACCCTTGAATAGACAAGCAGTTTTAGTACTAGATTTAGTAAATCCTTGCAGGACCTTAGTCAATATTTCACTGAGAATAGAATTTGATCCTCTAATACCTTTAACATTTTGTTTTCGGTCCATCTTTGTGTGTCCTGTCATCCCTTTAGTAACTCTCAGGATGAAGAAAAGGGGCTCAGTTGTGGATTCCTGTCTGAGCTGTTCACCAGCATTACCCAATAAGGGCCAAGTCTGCCCTCGGAAGCGTAGCCCTAACTGGGAAGCGCTAAGACTGCAGGATTGTAGCTGAAATAAAGATTTGGTCCCAGTGGTGAAATAACAGAACATTTCTCAGCCAAAAGCTGCTTAGTCAGCCAAGCTGAGAGTAAGGGACTGGCTGTATTTGTATTGCTGCAGTGACACGCTGCAAGGCTCAAACCAAGAGGGCACAGCTGGCTCAAGATCCCCGGTCGAAGATATTCACGGTAATGAAGCATTCTCAGCAGTGAGCTGGTGGGAGGCAGATGGCAGTGCACAGGCTGCTGCCAGGGGTCTCCTGACATTCAGAGTCCCCATTATATCTGCAGGGGTCTTCTGTCCTTAACAGGAGACTGGTAGCTGGGCTTAATGGGCTCTGACTAATGACTAAAAGGAAAAAAAGATGAAGAATTAGCTCCTTTGTGATTTTCCTTTCTTTCTTTCACCCATCCTTGACAGGCTGTAAATGGATTTTCTATAGCTCCTACATTTCACTGGGAAAATCAGCACGGTATCTTTTTAGATGATCAGTCATTATCTATAGGGTTTGTGCTCAGCTCTTGCACTGCGCCGGTGCGAAACCAAGAGGGAAAAAGGAGGCCTTTCAGTTACCAAGTGAGAATTCCTACTGGGGTGTCTATGGGAAAGCATTGCCCCAGTGCTGTTCATCCCCGAGGCAGTAACAAGACATGGCTAGCCTTGTTGCTGGTCACCTACCAGGCTCTGGGTGCTAAGTTCCCGCAACCCCCATGGCTGCCTGGCTCCTCTGTAAGCCGCTGCATCTGTGCACACTCAAGCCTTGCTCTGTAAACATCACGGAGAGAGTGATAGCAAACCCTCACATTTTCTACACTGGTTTAGCCCACCCTCTGCATTTTTAGAAGGCTTCAGATTTCCAGATATTCATAATCTAGAATATGTACGACAAACATGTTTTTTCTTGATAAGGTTAAGAAATGTCAAATTTTAGTTTACCCTTCAGGCTTAGCAAGTAATTCCAACTTCGAGGAAGACTGCAGAGCAAGTTCCTTGATGTCCCATGCTTGCACTCTAATGCAGAAAGCTTGGTGTACGCGATGTCATGGTGTTTGTGGGAAGCGTGTTGGGTCAATATTTCGATTTTGAAGTCTTGAAAAAGGATGAGGAAGATTCATGAGCCGCGAATACTGCTGTCTACAAAGGAAAAAAACCCAGAAACCTTTATAATTCAATTAGAAGAAAATGCTGTCCATATTGATGATAAGTCCTTCCTTTGGTGAGGCTATAAGGCAGGAAAGGAAAGCCCTCTTAATACAGGCCAGCTTTTTTCAAAGCCAAAGAACCTGAGAAGGTCTGGGCTTTTTTCAAAGTCTATGGAGTCCCCAGGCAGGTGCAGCCATCCACCTCTTCCGAAAGCCCAGCATGATTGTGCCGCTACAAGAATGCTGACATTATTTAATTGGGGATTCCTAGCGGGGTGTCTATGGGAAGAAATTGCCCTGGTGCTGGTTTTAAAAATGTGCTTTAGCAGGTGCAAACGTGTGAAGGACAACGGGGGATGGAAAAGAGAGACCTACTTTTTCACAGGAGGGTAAATGTGTAGACAAGTTGAGCTACAGTTTTTGGCTTAGCACATCTGACATACTGGAGAGAACTTTACATGGCCTGTTTCTTAGAGCTGAAAGAACAAAGAACATTAAATTTGTTAATAGTCTGTGACAAGCTTATTGTCAGTCCAGAGAAATATGTGTTGTTCTGCAAGGAGCAAATGTGTCTTAACTCTGAGCACAATGCCAGCCAAAGAGAGCTTCCCCTGACCAAAACTTGAAGTGGTGCAACACCAATCAGCTCTCACAGGTGGGTGAAGTTCTAAAAAGGAGCTATTATAGGAAGTTTATCTGTGGTTTGCCGGTGTTGCAAAGGCATTGCATAGGTTGGCTGGGAAAGAAGAGTCATTTCAGCACTCTGCAGAGCATGACTTAGTATTTTCAGAACTGGAAAAAGCTTCTTATGACTACTTCTTCCTTGGCTTATGCCTACATATCCTATTTTGAAAGGATCCAGATGCTAGTGCTTATGATTTGAAGACTTCTTTGGTCTAAGAACACAGATGTTGGCAGCCTGCAAAGAATGAGTGACATGTAAAAATGTACGTAGTAGGGAGTGATCTTACCTAATCACGAAGACACAAGTATTTATAGATCGCACCATGGCTCAAGGTGTCTGTAAAACAACAAAGTCCTATTTGGAAGTGGCTTCCCAGAGCACTCACTTTCAATACGTAGACCAGACACAAGGGAAAGCATCAAATGGCTTCTTCCCTACCTTCCTTCCCTTTTCCACCAAGCTGTATCTGTATGCACGGAGCAGGATGACTGTGCACTGTCATCTCTCTTGGCACTGAATAAGAAGTCCACAGTCTGAAAATAAACAGTACATTGACGTGGTTTAGCTAGATAACATATGGAGATACATTTCTTGTTTACAAAGGAAGGTAAGTAGTAGACAAAATTAATTCTGCTCTTTACTACTCTAAAAGTAAGGCAGAAAGAAGAGTAAAGCATGTCATAATTTAGAATAGTGCCTTGTGTGTGTCTGTAAGATGGCAAAGGTTTGATGTCTGTTGGACTCAGCAGAAAGGTTCTCTAAGGAGTTGGGGTGGTCTGGAGTCTCAGGGGGACAAAATCTACTGTCACTTCAAAGCTGTGTGTCCTCTTTACTACCCAATGATGAATTCTAACACTATTTCCCCAAATAAAAAATTAGAGGATGTTTTTGTTTTAAATCCATAAAAAGATAAGGTGTTTGAAGGGAACAAGCATGGAAAGATGGAAATAGCTACAGAGGAAAAGAGTAAGATGATGTGGACCAAAGGGAATGAAGGCAGAGAGTGTTGAAGTGAGGTCAGAAGTTGCTTTTAAAAAGTTTTCATTTTGAGGATTTCGTTGTGTAATTTGAAAAAAAGAATTCGACCCCTTGAGTGTAAAAAAAAGAAACGAAAGAAAGGTAGGAGTATTCAGTCAGTCATGGCTAGGGATCGTTATTCTTCCTTCCCCAAAGGACCTTTTACTGTGGGAAGTTGCCAAGCAGGCACTGAACTCGGCACTGATGTAGCAGAGAAGGTTTGAGCTAGCAGAGGAGGCTACTTCCTCAGAAAATGTGATGACTCAGGAGTGACAGCAGCAGAAGTGACTCCCGGTGAGGATCAGTTTCTCAGCATCATCGTGTGATGGGGCTAAATCAGTTCCCTGACACCATTTTCAAGGATCTGCTGGCGCAAGCGCAACCTGGAGAAGGCCCTGCTGGGGCTGTGAAAGGGAAGAATTGTTCACGAGGGGATATATACTACAGCTGACCGAAGGATGACAACGCATTCCGGTTTTGGGGTATTTCTTTTTAAAGCTGTTGTGTGATGTCTGCCTAATAATAGTAGAAAAATGAAGAGGCTGTGCCAGGCTCACTCTTCTGGACTTTGCTCTGTCTGCATGTACGTTAGTAATTCCGCTTCCCCACAAGAAACAAGCCTGGTAACGTGGGCAAGAATAAAAATACAGAAAAATCCCCAAGGCAGTTACGTTCAGTTGGCCTAAATTACACAGGTTAATTAACATAATTGAGGTTTGCTGGTTTATTGTAACTGAGGATCTAGCTAAAATAATATAGCATGTAGCACAATTGTAATGCACCTTCAATTAACAGAAAATTAGAAACACTTGTAATTGCTAGTATATTTGGTAAATAACTGAGATGGACTCAATCCTTCATTTCTATGTGAACTCCATCTGGAAGAAGCAAGGGCAGATTTTCTGAACGACGGCGATAGCTTTTGTTCAGCCAAGAAATGAGACATTTGAACACGGTAGATCACCCAGCATTTTGTTAACATGAAATAATGAAGTGGTAAAATGCTCTTAGTACCCTGCTAATTGGTTATAATGGAAGTAAATTACCTTGGTTGAAAATTGCTTGATGGACAACTTAAGACAGGTTTCATTTGTTTGGGAGGTTATTGAGATGTTTATTGTATTCTACAGACAGGAGAGTTTTGGTCAAAAACTTTGGAAAAACCCCATATGCTCGTCAGAATTAACATAGCCTTCATGCTGTGTAATTAAGGTTGTCTGTTTTGAACTTGCAAACCACATTTCCAGCACTGATTCAATGCTGCAGCTTGGATGACTCTAAGAAAGTAAGGGATTGTCACCTGTAACCTGTCAGATCTCAACATGGATGGTCAGTGTAATGCCACCGTGCTGGTAAAAAAAATGAAAATAACCAACACAAACCAAGCCAAAAGCCAACCCCCCAAAAACCCAAACTGAAGAAGTCACCGTGACAGCTTACCTCATCTGAAGGAGTAATTCACTGTTATTTGGGTGTACAACCGATGTTAACGTAAATGCTCCTTAGTGAGAGCTCTGTGCCTCTCTGCACCACCACAGGGAGAGTTCAAAACAAAGGAGAATATCCAGTGGGAAACTTTGGAGAGCAGGGAGACTGTCCACGGACTTACTTTCTAGGGACACTTATCTTTCAATCAGATTTGTCTATTGGAAAGGTGTTTCCAATAGGTTTTTACTCTTTTTCAACGAATACAAACCATTTATACATCCAACAGGGAGTCCAGATACAAACTGCTTTCTATTTTTAGCTTAAGTCACAATTTTGTTTTGGGGCAGGTTCAGGCAGGTAGACTACATACACAGGCTAAACAGTGAGACAACAACCAGTGCTGAGAGCAAGATCCTGAGGGAAAAATCAGGCTTTCTCAGATGGGATTCAATCCCATTTTGGAACAAGGAAAGGACAAAGCCTAGCTGTGTCTACAGTTGGTGAGGGGAGAGGAAGAAAAGAACGATTGATGCAGCATAGAAATGAACAAGACTAATTTTAGTCACATCAGTGAAAATATTTTTATTTCCAACAGAAAATACTCAGTTTTAACTGCCCCAGCTTGCCCACTGGCTGCTCCCTTCAGTATTTTCACTTTCTATGGCAGTACTTTCACTGGCCATTGCTACAGTTGGACAATATTGATATTTCTTATGCTTCAAAAAGATTTCTAATCGAAGGATGCTATCATGTGGTGTGCGTGACTGCTGTGAATCAAGTCCCTCTGAAGTGCTTTACCCATCCACCTTCTGTTCCTCTTTAATGTAACAAATATTAAATAAGACCACATTTGGAAAAGTCTGAAGTTGTGATACCTTTCAGTTATACTGCAGGATTCTTGGATTTCTGGTATTGTACTAGTGCTGATTCTGCAGTCTCTTGAGGCTGTACAAAAATAATGGGAGCAGGCGTTTCAGCAAGTTCTCAGGGTCCGTTCCTGAAATTCAGGTCCTCTCTTTGGAGCTAATTCCTTATGCACCTACGTATTGCTGTTCAGCAAGGCAGGCTTCTTTCCCCAAGTAAAATTCATAGGTACAGGTGAGGCTTGTTGAATATTTTTGGCTTCAGTGTAAACCCGGAGCAATGTAAATCAAACTAGGCGGTAACTATTTTTCATTGCTCTTGCAATATTGTTGCTTCAATACACAAACAGTAAAATACAATTTCGAGGAAGCTAGAAACTGAATAATAAGGTTCATTGAAATATTTACCAGCACAAAGGTCCACTGTTGATATCTTGGTAATGATGTAAATTACTAAAGCCTGATGTAATTATCTGCTGGATGTGTGAGGCCTGGAACTAAATTGTTTTGCATTTATGAAGTCAGAGGAAATATGTTTGGCATAAACTGTGTCATAAAAACTTAGCACAGATGACTGCCTGACAGCCTGGTTTATCCTGCCTGTATTATTCCAGCGGTTTTGTACTGAGTGCCATCATCGTTTTGGCTGAAGTCTGCAACATTTATACACACAAATTATTTTATTTATGTGAATACTTGTGTAGAACTCATGCATATAAATATTTCCAATGTGGATCCTTGTTCACTGTAACTTCTTCAGAGAAGTGATTGCAGTGCCTAAAGTTTGGCTCTATTGTAGCAGAAATGATAATTTGAACACACATCAGAAATATATTTGTAAAAAACTTCAGTGGCAAGTGCTCTTTCTAAAGATATTTTGAGAAAGGACAAATCACTTACTAACCACCAAAAAGAAATGTACGTTGGATTTTTCTATGTTGGGAGACAAAACTTAAATTTTTCAGATAAATTTGCCTGTGTAATCATGCTCCCTGTATTTAGGAAAAGGGAGGTGTTGTTTTTTTTTTTTTTGATGGGCTACATTAGAAAAGAAATTCACTGTAAACATGGGCCAAATAAAATCTGATATCGGTGTTTATAGTCCTGCTGATTTCGGTTGAATTGCCTAAGGTACATCAGATTTGGACCACTCGACTATCAACAATTTGTTGATCTTTTTTACAAAAGATCAAATGCAAGTCTCGTTATGATCAATGATCAAGCAAATTTCTATGAGGTTAAAGTCATGCCAGCTAATTTCAGACCATGTCAGCCATTGATCCCATTTTTTACATAATGGGATCCTTCAAGGAGTAGATGTTGGCCTTTCTGTGGATGCATGGGAACAGGCGAATATATTCTGCCACTGGCCAAAAATTTTCCATGTCAGTTAAGTATATCTGGGTGAAGTTATAACGTAGAGTAGCACTTGACACTGCCGAATGACTTTCACCAGTATAGTAGCTGAAATGTGTTCGGTTACGTAGGATTTCCTGCTACATCTGTCTTGCTGAAATCTTTCCTAACACAGATTAAAACTACTGATTCGGGTAAGAACACTGAGGTTTTTGTTTTTCCTTGAACCACTCAAGTGTAGGCAGTCAGAGACATGCATCACGTCTTGAAATTCGTATTTTCTAACCATGCTGTGTAGTGTAAAGGGCTTCAGCAGCATCCGTCTGTGCCGGGACGGAGTTCACTTTGCAAGCCTTGCTTTATTAAATGCGAGGAGCGCTCCAGCACTAGAAATGCCTGGCTGATCAGCTGGTGCACTTTTTATCTGCTCTGGAGCCTGACTGACATCTTTGAACACTGTTGTATCTAAACAGCTTGAATATGTGACCTCATTCCTTAAATACCATCACTTGAACAGCTCTTGTAGCTAAAATAGAAACAGTGTTGATTCTCTGTTGTGAAAACTCCTACGGACCCTCTGACAAGCGCAAACTAAACCACACCTTCTTTTACTATGATAAAAATGATTGCTTCTTGTAGCAATTACAGCCTAC
>NW_010254765.1:0-15268 GCF_000690775.1 Eurypyga helias | reverse complement strand
AGGAATTACCGAAAAGGTACCGCGTGTGGGGTTTTATCACATTCACTTTACCTTCACCTGTGGCTGGCACGGAAAAATTTGGCTCATGGAGTAAGACCTCGAGGAAAATGACCCCAGAAAGGTAAAGTGCCTGAATAATTTTGTTTTCTTATACTGACAGGTAGTTTGTTAAATACTCCCTGAACTGAGGAGGGAAGATTGGAGTTGAGCCAAACTTTCCAGTAAGATGAAAAGAATCCGTGTGGATTTCTTTCTCATTTTATACTTTCTCATTTTATGCTGTCTTTTAGTGCTCAGAAATAAGCCTTCTGCCATGCAGGCTTTTGTCAGTACTTTGTTGTGTGTCATTTCTTATTTTAGGGAATATATTTACCGAATATCATTTAAACAGACTTTTCAGTTAGTTTGAGTTTTGTTCTTAAAATAGTATTTTGAAATGCAATTGTGACTGCCTATTTGCATACAATGGTTTTGCCTTTATAGCTGTCAATGCAAACTCCACTGCTCCTTAGGTTTTGTTCCTGTCAGCAATACTGGGACAAGTGCCATCAAGGCCACAGGGGTCATAGGGCAGAAAGGATGGTCGGTTAACTACCGCATCTTTAACGTCAGCTAGACCTCTCCCCTCAAAAGATGCTATAAATTCTCTTAAATTGTGTTTTATTTCCAGAATATAACCTCATTTTCTTAAAGTAATTTTTTTTTTTCCATATAAATCCTGCTGTTAGACCCAGGCCAGCAAATTCTCTGCTACTACGCACAGTTTTGGATACTAGATAGGGCAGGTTGTGACTGTGAGGAGGAAGACACGTATACAAGCACTGCAGAATCAAGACCTGTTAGTTGGCATTCACGCAGATTAGAGGGCTTATGGATTTATTTGTGGACGTGAGGGTCAAAGAATATGGAATTGGTGGTGCCCTTGAATTACATATTGCGTACAACTATGATTTATTTACTGAAAGCTTTACTGGACTGAAATAAAGGTAGATTACGCGGACCGATTTATAATAGAGCTCACTGTGTTGAATTGTTTCATCCAGTAACATGAATTGCCATCAGGATCAGTGTATGCTTGTCACCTGTTTCTTAAAGCTCACTATTATGGTGTTAAGGGAAGACTGTGACCCAGAATGACAACTTCCATTTGTATTTTAATTTCTAACAACCAGATACAGCATTTACATGAAAGTGAAGGACTTCAGTGTAAATTTGGAGGCCAACCCTGCATTTTGTGGAAAAGAAAGGGCAAAAAACCTTTGTAATGTCACTTTGGTGATGACGCTACGTTGGGCATTTCTGCAGGAGAAAGGCAGCAGACGCAGCCAAGTTAGTAGTTAGCTGGACACACCTGTATACCTGCTGGTGAGACAGAGAGGACTCAGGCGAGCCTGTTAGGCATAAGGAAGGTGAGGGAATTGCTGCCTTGGAGAAGGCGCTTGGGTTGAGATTCCACAAGTCCTTAAAGGTCAAGAAGAAGCACCTTGAGGCCAGCACTGAATGTGGCTGGCAACCAGGGTAACTAAGCCACCGAGGGAGTTATGTGCTTACTCTGCCTGCTGCCAACAAAACTCCTGCCAGCATCTTTTTGTAGTAGATGAAGTCTATTAATTCTGCGTGCATACACACCAGCAGAAAGGGCCCAGCACTGTGCTGTTCTAAATGGGACAAAACACAGACGTGACGGACAGTCACATCCAACAGAGGCAAGGAAGGGTATTGGCAGTATTCCCAAAAAGAAATAAGAATCGTTTCACTCCTGTGAAGGCACACTGTTTGTGTGCTGGACCAGAGATTCCTAGGGTTGAGAAAAGGAGGTATGGAATGTTGTAGAAGAAATGCAGAGTTTAGCTTGCACCTAGATAACATGGCCATTTTCTCTGCTCATACCGCATGAATTTGCAGGCTCCTTCACGCTCTGCATGCGGAGGAGTCAGGTGCACTGACAACGCACAGAAGTGGCAGATGGAATAGTGGTAATGATTTTTAATTACATCTTTGTGATACTTGGCAGATGAGTGAAATTTAAGCTTCCTGATGGTTTTATTAGATCCATAAGTGAAAAATTTACAGATTGCAGGAAAGAACTGAAAGTAGTGCTGTGAGGAGATCCGTAATGAGGGATTTAATGAAGTAGTTAAATCCACTGTAGAACACAAACTGGTTTTAATTGGAAACATTGGACAGTTTAATCTTTCTATCAAATGTTCAGAGGAAATCAAATACCCCGTTGTATAAAAAGCAGCTGGGACACGGGGAGAATGGCACTTATATCAGTGTTCTGTAAGAGGTCAATGACAATTTTAATTGATGCTATTTCAGTTCTTGTGGTATGGTGGTAACCAGAATAGAAATATCTGAACTGCTTGTTCTTAGAAATATGTGGACTTTGTTCAGGAGAACCTTCAGCTTAGAATCAAGTACAAAGTCTGAACCATCACAGCATTCCCAGTTTGGTTTTGCTTTTTTCAGCCGTACAGAGGGAGATTGCTGTAGGGCGTTAGAGGAAATAGCAGGAAACAGAATGTAACTCATTTTGAAGGTAGAGTGTTTCTAAAGTTTATCTGAGACCTACTACATTCATTACAAAAAAAGAGAAAAATAGAAAATCCTATCTTTTGGTCTTTGCTGTGGGCAGAAAGCTTGTAGTGGGGTATTGGGAAGCATTTTTTTAGCTTGTGGTATATGGCTACATGGCAAGCGGATGATCTTTTGACCTCTCTGGACTAAGCATCGGGAAGGTGGAATTTTGGGGTCAGATGGTCCCATCCACTTCCATGTTTCTGTGATGTACAGTGCATTTGGTATCAGACTTGAGCTTGGAGTATTATTCAGCACAGATATCTTCTGATACTATGCTTTTCATGTCGCCCACGTTTCATTTAGTTAATTTTGAACCTCTTAAGCCCAACTGTAGCAAGCCAGATTCTTGGCTAACACTGATTCCCAGCAGCGTGGTGATTTCAGCGGAGCAGCCTGAATTTATATAAGCTGAGGATCTAATCCTGTAACTCTTTGCAGTACGTTGGGTCTGATTTTAGTGATGATCCTCTTAAATATATAACATGAACTCTGTAGAGCTAATCTTTACCCAGGTTGGTAGAAACTAAGGATCGCTTCACTTTACCAGAAGCAAATACACATTTGCATAATTTCACATGTTCCTGGGGTTACCTTTTGAAAACAGTATAGTCTACCAACGTCATTAACGCGTAAAGCTGCGACAAAGTGCCGTGGTGTTCTTAGAATGAGGTCGTGCTCCTCACTCTGCAGAGTGCCGTGGTGTTCTTAGAATGAGGTTGTGCTCCTCACTCTGCAGAGCTGCGTAGAGGAAAGGGGGAGACAGTGCCTGCAGGGCCTCTGTGTGCCCAGGAAGTGGTCCGCAATCCACCGTTCTCAGGTGATTCAGCAGCGTCTCAGACCTATTCTAGTGGTACCTCAAACCCTCAGGAGGACTGAGGATGGTATTAATACCAGGAAGTTTATGTTAGGACAATACCAACTTCTTTTTAGGTGTCCTTTCCCCCCCTGCTATCTGTGGTTCACGTTGCTTTCCCAAACTCATGCCAGTTCAGCTCGCTGGTGTTTCTCACTTGCTCACACCAGGCTCTGGGTCTGAAGAGGCTTTACTGCAGCCGTGCTTCAGCTGAACATGTGATGGCTCAAGTAGCTGCATCTCATGAACTTTTAATTTCCAAGTCTGAATACCTTCTGATCTTTTTTACTTAGCTCTAGTGTGCCTTCTAGGTTTTAGGTGGAATCCTTCTAAAATGCTTTAATCACATTAAAGGTTTAATCATCACAAAGGTTTTGCTTATTATTACACATTCAAATGTCTTTTTTATTTGTCGGTGGGTTTTTTTCCTTAATAGTCATTTGAAGATGAATTAATTGTCTACAAGAAGTTTAATCCTAGTGGTATACATAAATGCAGAGATTCAAATTTGTCATTATTCATTAAATGAATGCATGCCTGTTTAAGAATATTGTCTAACTTAGGGTAAGGCTTTCCTATTTTAATAACTTTATATAATTAGAACAAGCAGAATGGAAGGTCAGGCTGTAACGTTAGTCCTCATCATACTAAAACCACAGTAACAACTGCCTCTGGATTTATCTTGCACCAGATTTTAGCCCTCTTGCCTTCAGATACCCAGAAACAACTGCATTCCACTATAGCAACACTTACATCCACATGCCTGGGAGAAAAACTGGTCCTAAAATAAGTTCTGAATGAGAAGGGAGAGTAGAGAATAATGCAGGAATAAATGTATATATAAAATAACAGAACTGAGTCAAACTATAAATACATTCAGTGTAGCAATGTAACTCGAAATTAGATTTTTCATTGTTTTTCTGCTTCATCTGTTTTTCTGCTTGTACAGGGGATTTTAGCCCTTTCCTTTCTGCTGTCTTCATTTCAAATAACACAACTGAATCAAACTATTAATACATTTAGTGCTGCAAGGTAACCTAAAATTATGGTTTTTGATGGTTTTCTGCCTCATCTATTTTTGTGCTAGAAATGAGGATTTCTTGCCCTTTCCTTTTTGTCTTCATTTTTAACAATTTCTGTACATCGGGCTCACGATTTATTTCACTCTTTTTCTCCTCACCCTCTCACGTCTGGCCACAGGCCACTCTTTCAAACACGTGGGGATACAGGTTCTGTTTTGTTCTGCCTATTGCCTTTCTGCTCCGGCTGCTGCTGACTGACACCGCTTGGCTTGTCCTCCCATCCAGGCTGCAACGCACCAGGAACACCCTCAGCTATTATTCACAGCTTCTGTGCACACATTCCCACCTTTCTCACTTTCCGTTTCCACCTCTTCCCCACAAAACCATCGCTGACAAGCCCCAAACCTCCTCGCTTCAGCAGGGGGTTGCTGGGAACGTGACTTTGCTCAGGCACATGGACAGGACCAGCCAGCCGCCCTTCATGCCTGCTGGATTAGACGGCCGGTATTTTTGGAGGAGTACCACGCAGCTCATGGCAGCGTCGGAGTTTCTGTGTTAGCAGCACTGAGAACACAAATACCCAGCGTTATCTCTTGCCGTAATCTTGTGGGTTCCTCATCCAGGTGTTGCCAAACCCCAAACCCGCCTGTTTGTCAAATCCCATGTGATGATGCCCCAGGTGCTACAGCTACAGGCATCGCATACGCACACCCCACACACCCGTGTGTTGCCAGTACTCACAAAGGGGTTTAAAGCTAATCAGTCATGTGCTGACATGAAGCAGAATAAATGGGAATTAAATTGTTCTGTATATTGTGCCATTACCTTCAGAGGTGTAAGGATTCTTCTGAACGTCTGCAGCAAGGGTTACCTGGTGCTTCCCGCTGATGCGTTTGGCTGGTCTGCGGATTTGTGAGAAATCTGAAAATGAAAAAAACCCACACCCATCCTGGCAGGAGGTATTTATAATACCCATTAATCGTGCAGGGGCTGTGAGCAGGATTGTGGGTTCGCTGCGTTATGCTCTGTAAATAGCCGACTAGGTAGCCTTTGCCTCAGCAGCTGGAACTGAGAACTCACAGAAGTGTGTGCAACCATTTGCTATAACATAATATATAGTGCCTCTTACCTGTAGATATGGCCTGCTTGTGTATCTAAATGTAGTATTATGAATGCTTGGCTCACTGGACATATCTTTTTTACCCTTTTTTTTTCCTAATGCCTGTCTGTATTTCCTTGTTTGCTTCTAGAGCTGTCGTTCAAATCAAAGCAAATGCAAAACATCTGCAGGAGCAATCAACTAACCGATAATGGTAGGTAGCAAACCGACTGCTCTTTTTCCACTGACCTCTTTGGTTTCTTGTTACCTCATTTTTCCAAAACACCCCCACGCAACATGTCTTTCATCCACCTGTTGTATTGTGGCTTGTGAACCGTGTGTAGGAGAACTTGACTTTTTAACATGCCAGTACATTGCGTAACGCAGTGAGCCTTGGTACTTGACTGGGAGGTCTAACCACTCGGTAGGGTAAACAGGAACCTGATAAAGCCAAACAGCCAGTCAGGCCACAGCCAGTATATTTAGCTTTTTCATGGTTCACATTTTGCATACGCATTTATGCATACCTACATATATATGCCACGTACAACTATAAATGCATAAATACTTAGGCTGAAGGAATACCTGTAACATGAGTTGAAATTTCCAAGCAGAGAGGAAGATAAAATCCCTATCACAGTCTGTTTAAAAGTTACATACTGGTAGGAATGCAATAAAAATGTACATGTCATTCAGATGCCACAAAACGGTCTAAAATTGACCCAAAGCATCATATACTCTGTATTACTGATTTTATTGTAAACCAGTTCAAATAGCACGCACTATTTCTGAAAAATATGGGAGATGATTGCCTGTACTATTTCTAGGAATAATATGTTTATCTTTATTCGGCTGCAGTTAGACGGCTGCTATATGAAGAAGTAAGAATTAAGCAGTCCTGGGACGTTTAGTCTGAGGGAGCTCAAGTTAATAGTTTTCTACTGTGCCAGTTGCCAGTGCTGGTTTTTCTATTCTGTGGGTCAGCAGCTGGAGGTCTAGTCCGTTTTAGCATCCCTTTTTGTCTGCTCCCAGCTGTCCTTCCTCTTATCCCACAGTGGGATACATAAATGACTTCTACAAGTTCAGCGTCCTGGGGCAGGCATAGAAATCGGTTTTTAAAAAATTTAAAAAATGCCATGGATGAGGACAGAGAGGCTGAGCCATCACCCATTTAGCAGAAAAGCCAGGATGGGAATTTTGAGGAAATATTATGTTTAGTTAATATAAAATACATATACATCTCGGTGTCTTACAGCCTTTCTTTTTGTCTTTTCTTGAAGAAAAATAAAGGACACTTTGCTTCAGAGAAAGAATTCAGTACAACTGTTGAACATCTGTACAAGCTTCAAGCTATAAGAAGGGCTAAACCAGGTCAGATGGGCAGCAACGCGATGACGGGGATGATCTGGTGAGGGGATTTGTCTAAAGGTGCACTGAACCTGAGGATTCCTTTGATGAGTAAAGGGTAAGCAGGGACCTTGAGTAACTGCTGAAGAGAGACCCCATGGGTGATCAGAGGTGGAGCCCTCAACATGAGAAGGATATAGACTGGTTGGAGCGAGTCCAGAGGAGGCCACAAAGATGCTCCGAGGGCTGGAGCCCCTCTGCCATGGGGACAGGCTGAGAGAGTTGGGCTTGTTCAGCCTGGAGAAGAGAAGGCTCCGGGGAGACCTCATTGCAGCCTTCCAGTACCTGAAGGGGCTACAAGGAAGCTGGGGGGGACTTTTTACAAGGGTCTGTAGTGACAGGACAAGGGGTAACGGGTTTAAATTGAAAGTGGGGAGGTTTAGATTAGGTATCAGGAAGAAATGCTTCCTGGAGAGGGTGGGGAGGCACTGGGATAGGTTGCCCAGAGAAGCTGTGGATGCCCCATCCCTGGAAGTGTCCAAGGCCAGGCTGGATGAGGCTTGGAGCAACCTGGTCTAGTGGAAGGTGTCCCTGCCCATGGCAGGGGGGTTGGAACTAGAGGGGCTTTAAGGTCCCTTCCAAGCCAAACCATTCTGTGATTCTATGATTCTCTGATCTTGGGTACCTTAGGGGCAATATCAGTTACGTGAGCATGCCAGCGTATGAAGAGACTACTTGTCCATGGTCTGTGATCACACAGCTGCTGAGCAAAATAGAGGAATTCTTAGATCTAACCAATAGGAACAAGGTATCATCTTCTTGCCATTGGAATAATTTATTTAAAGTGGCAATCAATAGGCCTGTTGTTCTAATTTCATTCTTTTTTACTACAAAACAGTTTTACACTGTAAGGAATACGGTGTGCTGAAGGAATAAATAAAATTGATGTGAACTCAGTGACAGCCTGTAAGTATCCACATAGCGGTGTGCCTTTTTAACTTGTTCCTCCTCTAGACTGTAGTCTAGATAAAAGAAATTACTAGTGGTGTAAGGTCAAAAAGCTGCTCGTCATCACTCGGTGAGGTTGGCTTTATGGCAGATACACAGTCGAAGCATTACATGATTTTATTCTTGTAGCAGCAGTCATTTGAAACTGATTTGACAGGTGACATTTTGGGGGAAAAAAAAGAAATTTTAAGGAAGTCATTATTCTCATGAAAAATCTGAGTGAACAGGGTAAAAATAAACATTTCAAGCAAAGAGAAATGGAGAATGAAATAAGTTTCTGAGGTTAGACGCCGCCTGCCATCTTAGTTCATCTGTATCAGCCTTGCACTGGTTCAGCAACCTGATTCTACCTGATGGAATACAACCAGTTAAACCTAGTGAATAGCCTGTGCCGAAATAGTAATTTGAGCAGATGTTACATGGTATTCAAGTAGTCTGCAGTTTTTTACTGAAATATGTTAGTTTTTCTCAAGTTACAATGAGAAGAGTAAAAACTGTATTTGCACTGAAAAAAAAAAAAAAGCATTTGAAAAAAGCTTAGGCTAAGTGATACCTGCCAAACACCATGCCCGACAAAGTCTGAAGAGCCTCAATCTTCTGTGGGGAATAAAGTAGCCCTATGTACCTTCTTTTCCATGTGCTGTTTTTTCCAATGTCTTTTCCTTTTGTTTCTGCTCCTTTCCGCAGGATGTGTCAGAGAGAATTCAACCTTCAAGATTTATCTCCCTTTTTTTATCCTGTCCTTGCCATAACTGTGGCTGAACCTAGGTAGGCTTCAGCACAGCTCCACTGGCATGACTCACCTCGAGCACATCCTTACCTACAGCAGTCACAAACTGGTTCCAAAACCAGTAAAACTAGCAAGTTCAGGTTTTCTATAGCTTCAGGTCTTACACTGTTTGCATCTCTATCATGGAATATCTTCAGTCGTTCTCACATCTCTTCTCCTCCTTTCTGGTTTTGCCATCTGGGTAAAAGACACACACCCTTGGAAAAGCTGATGGCTCCCAACTGGAATGGGTGACAACCAAGTTCTCCTGGCTTCCCTCTCCCCGGGAGAGCTCTCTGTAATTTAGCCAGCTGCTGATTTTTACAAAACTATCAGGAATTTGATATCGTTGAATCTCCTGCCTCTCCCGTAGTCAACTGCAACTGTCCAAAGCATTCAAAAGCCGGAGCGTCTTACGTGGGGAAAGGGGAGGGAGATGAAGGGCTTCAGTGCATGCTCAGCCTGATGCGCTGCTGAGAAAGCAGGGTAGTCGTGCTGGAAACTGGTTCAGCTGTCCTGTCTTTGGCTGACCCAGATAAAAGGAAGAGCTCCCTACTTTTTAGCAGTCACAGTCTGGGTGGTGTCTTCCAAAGCTGCCATACCTTCTGTCTCTGGAAGTCAAAAAAGCGCTGCAACCCCAAAACATCACCATAACTCGAGTGAAGGCTCCAACTGATGCAGTTTGATAAAAGCAGTTACGAGGTACACGTTACTGCGCAGTGATCGCAGTGCTAGAAGATGCCGGGCTGGTGCCTTTCGAATGGGAGCCATGTAAAACCAGTACTGTTGCTTCCAGCGGAAACTTTCCTTGTACATTCAAGTTTTGTAGTCCCAGTAGCAATGCCATCAACCCCCTCTACAGCAACGGTGAAAATGTTGCTCCTATCAACCTGTTTGCTCATTACCGATTTAAATTCCAAATTACTGTAACTTTCACAAATTCCTAAGTTTAAAAAAGAAGGTGTTAAAATAATGTAGATAAAATAACGTGATTTCAGATTGTTCATTCTTGCTGTTGGAGTTGTTCTAGTCACTGAGCCAGTAGCATCGCTAGCTCAACATCTGGAGTCAGAACAGTGGAGCTGCCAGACAGGTCTTGCCACCTGCATCTTCCCCTGAATATGCCGGGAACATACTTCCCTCGGTTGGTTTGTTCAGCTCATTCAGCTCAAACACTTGTACATTCCATGTCAAGAAACCAGAGCCTGAGCATCCCTGATTTAGAGAGAGGTTAGATACTCTGAGCCTGGAACATGCCATCCAAAATCTGTTTCTGCTCTAAAACTACTTGTAAAACTGTTCTGTCTGTGCTCTGATTTGTGATGTAATGGGTACATCCTCCTTTCTTCACTCCCAGGGAACTGAACGTGGCAAATATGTCAGTACTGGGCATCAATGGACTTTCTTTCCTCACTGAACCCCCAGACACGGAGGAACAAACGTTGCTGATTCAATACTTTAATTACCGCGTGTGGGATGTTCCCATAAACCAGAGCAGAACTAGAATAAAACACTAAAAAAAATTCCCTCTAGTTCTAAAGCTGAAAAGGTTGAATTTAGACAGGTCCGTGGGTATAGATTTGGGGATGCCAGGACCTAAACTTGATACTGATTTTCGGCATTTGTGTTTAAATGAAAAGTAGAAGGGGAGAACAGGACTTAGAAAAAGTAATTCTGACATTGCCTTGAACTGTTTGCTCTAAGTATTGATAGAGAATGGATGTTTTGTGTCTAGGTCCAATGAAGGTGATGGTCCTTATGTTCCTCAGGAGTATTATGGCCAAACTGGTGAGTAATTTAATTGTATTTCTTAAAAGTGTGAGGGGATGAAGAGTAGCAGTATTAACCCTAACGTGGGGAATCACCTGTATTCTGGGTAACCTGACAAATTTTCACCATTCATTCTGATTCCTTAGAAAGTTTTAGGAATGCTCACAGAGACTCTCAGAAGACTTTACATTCTTCTATGTTTAAATTGTCGACAGCGACCCAATGAATTTAGAAAGTGGTATGAAAAATCATTCCACGTACATCCTTCTGCCCCATTCTCATGGCTTTGTTTTCCTTAAACACTATTATTAGTATGTGAATGGACACATTTGATTCAATTTTCTTATTAATATACTGCATCACTGTAATAGTGAAAGGTAAGTGTTTAGTCTTGGCTTTCACTGAAGGACTTTTCTGACTTACACCATGCCCCCTCGGAGTGTCCAACCCTCACTCCCCTGGCTGGGCAGAGAGGAAAGGACTTCAAGGCAAACACTTGCTTTAAAGCCGCACTATCTGCTTGTTGGGAACTTGTCAGTCCTACAAGTTAAGCAGCCTTCGGTGGGGTCAGTGTTTAGATAGGAGGTTATCCAGGGACATGGAAGTGCTACAGGAAATGTTTGAGGGTTGTGCACAGAAGTCGCGGTGTAAACGATGTTGTCTTTGGCTGTGGAAGGACCCCACCGCTTAGGGCCCTAAATGTCTGCAAGACGTAAAATTGGTACCTTAGCTGTGCATTGTCATTTAAGACCTAACGGTTCTTTGCAAAGGAAAGAGCAGTCACACCAAAATCCAGTTAACAGCAGATTCCTGGGCAGTTGCAGTGATGTGAGTTCCTCACGCCACAGTCCCATTTGCTGGAGAGCATCGTGTATTACCAGCCGTTGCTTTGATTCTCTTCGAATGCCGGTCTCTTAATGGTGAGCAAATACATTCTTGCTCACCGTTGCAACATCATTTTTAATGTTTAATGCATCAGCTTTGGTTCCTCTGAATGAAAGCTTCAACAGACGGAGCTGCAGCCTAGGAAGGAATTACCTGGATGTAGGAATTTAAACTAACAGCCATTAGCTAACATGTTACTGCTCTCATTTGTGCTGATGGACTGGCTCAGCACCTGGCTGGCTGGCTGGAGGAAGTCTTAAAGAATGTTTTGTGGCAGATCTGAATCAGAATGCTGTATAGTGACATGGTTACTGGGACATTTACTGTAGAAATGGAGTGTTCTGATTTATCAGGATGATGTCGCAGGGGGATAAAAGAAAAAAGTGGAAAAACTGGCTCCATCTAAGTCAGCTTCTCAGAGACAATTCTAGAACAGGAAGTGCACAGAACACTAAAAAACATAAAAGGTTTCAAAAGCTACTGTCAAGAAACTGTTAATTATTGCAGAGGCCCAGGAAGATTCTGGTAAAGCTGAACCTGACTCAGTGACCATCAAGAGAGGGTCACCCCTCTGTACTATTGCTTTACCCCTTTTCCCTCCATATGCTGCACTGGTATTAGTAAACTCAGCGGTGATCTTGTCACAATATCCCACTAGGAATCGTTAAAAGAAGTACAGCAGTTGTTCAAACAACGACAAAACTGCCAGGTAAATACGGTCGATGCCCAAAGCACTGCAGCACAGGCTTAATCTGAAAAGAATGGCAGAGTTTTATGCTTCCAGAGGTAAAGACAAGATGCCTGAAACCTAGAGGATTGTACTTTGAGCTTAAAAGGAGGGACAGAAATCCAACCATCCCTGCAATTGTAACTCCATCTTTTTAAACCGCTATCCAAGAGCAAATGGCTTTTTCCGTTTGACCCCACTGTGAAGTGATAACACTACGTTTGTCCCATCACAATTATTTTCCTAGTCTACGATATGCTGTGATATCATAATACTGCTATGTAAGGTCAAGCAGAAGGTCACAGTGGGCAGATACGATATGCTGTGATATCATAATACACAGTGGACAGAAAAAAATCCAGCCGGGCCATGGCCATCGCCAGGACTGCTGTGGCAATTTGGAAACGCACCAAGGGTGCGTTTCTTTCTCAGGTGTGTTTTTCTTCCAAAGTTGGCCATATGGGAACACCTCGTGAAAAGTACGTTTGTAATTTGACTTGCTGAATAGCTGAAAAGTGCTCCTACCTGTTGCCAATCTTTATATAAGGACTGTAAAATATTTTTCTAAAGAGCTAAAAGAAAGGGTGTTTCACAGTGGAGTTTCAGTCCTAGAGAGCTGTATTTTCCTCTTGCTTGTTAATTTGACTTGCTCAGGCTATCTGGAACTCCCTTCCTGTTTCCCTCCAAGACCTTTAGTCACTTCCTTTCTCTAAATAAAAAACTCTTTCATTTGTCTTTAACCGATGATGGATTCTCTTACAAGCATTCTGATAAAATCAGCCAGATTATATATAGATTTTTCCTACTTGCATATGGCCAAAAATCACTGCAGTTAGATATGTTAAAATTAGTTTCAGCACTGTGTCTGTACTCACAACTTTACAAATTTTTGAAAGTACGTTGTTGCCTTAGGGTATATTTTAATGGAATGTTAGAATTCCATTTTCTTCTTTAACCAAGAGCTGCCAACAATAGATTGGCTGGTGAAATTGTAAAGACTTTATTCGATCAAAGTATTTTTATTTCTATACAGAAAGTGCAGATTTACAGTACAGACATAAAAGTCCATTTACTTTCCTGGTATGTAATAAATGAGTGCACAGAAAAGGTGAATTTTCCTTTTAGGAAGGCCCACGGTAAATGGGGTAAAATGCCACTGAAGATTACAGACCTCAATTCATCGGCAAAGGCATTAAATCTGGCCTGTTTGGGGATTTTTTTCCCTCAGATAAGAGCCATCACCATATTGTTACTCATTTCTTAATGCAATTTAGTATATTACACTTCTTCAAAGAGTAAAAATGTTCTGAGAATTACTAGCTGGTAGGAAAAGAGAGGGTGTTAAGATTTTCTTTGCGTGCACTTGCAGTGTGGCAGCTGGTGTAAGACACCGGGTAGACACAGCAGTCGAGCAGTGAAGAAAAAGAAGACTGAAGGTATCAGTTTATATCTTAAATCATGAACCAAATTAATTAGTGGCTGAGCAAAGTGGAAGAGCTGGTACTGGAGTCACAGCAGAGATCTAGGGCTGCGATCCTGCATGCTGGGACCAGATCGAAGTCACCGTTCAGGGATAATTGCCTTCTAGGTGAAGTTCAGGGTGGGTACCTAAGCTGGCTGAGCTGAACACGGGATTACACGCTGTCCCAAGTAGCGTGACAAACTTCAGTAAGGACGGTGGGAGCCACTGAGCCTGTTCTGTCCGTATTTCTGCCTATGTAGTCCACTGGCTGTACAGAGATGTAACAATAAACCCAGGAATAGACTTTAGCCAGACTTCCATGGTTTATATTTAACAACACATGGAATTTAATCCATCCATCCATCCTGCTGCCACCGTAACATCCCTTATATCACTGCAAGAAGGGCTGACTTGAAAACATACAGGGATAATTTATCAATACGAAATCGTAGGGGAAAAGAACAAAGCCTAAAGACCTCACAGGTTGCTAAGGGCTTATTTCCTGCTTGAGAAACTTTTATCTGCATCGGGGTAACAGTGTTGCCTTCGCTGTATTTATAAAAACACTTTCCACATCCCTTCTGGCCATTTCTGCTAGAGACAGGAAATACTGATGTCTTTGTACACTCTTGAAAAAATCTCATCTGGCGCTCCCAGTGCCTGAACTGAGACTGGATCGGGTGTGGGGAAAGGCTGCTCGAAGGAGCAAGGGAAAGGGTGGTGGTGGAGCATCTCTAGCTGCAGCTTAAGAACGCAAGGGCTGGACAAAGTGTGTTCTTTTAAGCAGGTTAGAAATTAAAATTCAGAGAAAAGAACAATTTAGATTGAAGGAAAAGGTGGGAAAAGGACGTACATTGGCCTTGAGAAAATTAACACTGGAAGTTAGAAGGAAGTCTCCAGTTTTTCAGAAAATGAGGTATTGTAGAATAGCCTTCCCCATACAAATAGCAGCAACAACCCACCCTGCGCTCAAATCTTTGGGTTCAAACAGTTCACACAAAGAATATGATATGTTTGTCTGAGACAAGAAGAGGACTCGGTGCTGGGACCCCTGTACGCTGCCATCCCATTCTTCAGCAAGGGGCTGAATGCTGGAGGTTACTAACTGGGGTTAGACCTGGAGATCAGATCGGGAGACGAGCCTCCAGCATGAAACTGGGGTTAGACCTCCAGCATTCAGCCCCCTCCCTGCATTCGGATATGCGGAACAGAGCCCACGCTTCCGATGCCAGGGCATCAGCCATGGAGTTGTTGTTCCTCTTCCCGAGGCCCTCGTCCCTCCGAACCTGCAATCTGCGTGTTCTGAACGTTTCCATCAACTGTTCCCTTTATACAGGCGCATGTGGGAGAATAAACCCTCTGTGGGTAAACCCCCGTAATAACGTTGGACTGGTATAAATACAGAATTAGAAGCCCTTTCGGTCTTGTCGCGGCAGCTGCGCGGGTGGACATCGCATCCAAACACACACGGTTTTGGTGAAGTTCGGTGAAGTGTTTCTCTGAGCCGCACGCGAGACCCCGCCAGCGCCCAGCACGGAGGGCCGCGCCAGTTTCGGCTTTGCGAGCGAGCTGCCATGTTTTCCTGCGCAAGTTGCACAATCCCCGTTTTGCAGGGATGTTTGGGTCGGATTTCAACTACCGCGAGTGGTTGGACAAGTCTGCCTCTTCTAAAAATGCCTCCTCTCTGCGGTCTTTTTCAGACGCAGCAGGTTTTTGGGTCGGTGTTTTGGTGAAAACGCCCGC
>NW_010254764.1:0-29981 GCF_000690775.1 Eurypyga helias | reverse complement strand
GGGGAGGTGGGGTTGGGCGGTGTGTTGGTGGGGGCAGGTAACTGATTGTTAGTGGCCTCAGGTGCCTGACAATTAGCACTAACACAAACTTAATAAAAACTTGCCAGAAAAAAAAAAGATGGTTTGTATTTCTCACAACTCCAAACCAGCCATCATAGGTCCCAGAGGTGCAGGGCAACTCACTATGCTCAGTCCCCTCATATCTTTTGAGTGTTTCTAGACCTTATGCACTCTCATTGTTTCTGCAGTAAACCACAGGCTAAGCAACAAACCTGTACAACCTGGATGTAAACCAAAGGCATGGAGTTACTGTATGAAAACCAAGACTTTTCACTGAACAGTCTTCACAGGTAGAAAAGTAGGAGTGGGATGGCACAGGTGGTAGAACTGGAAAAAAGAAAAGGGATTCTGTCTTTCTTGGCTGTCCATGCTTCTCCAGGCTGCAAGAAATGGAGGAGAAAGTCTGAACATTCACCTAAACAAGACACAAGATCCAAATCTAAGATGTAACAAGGAAAAAATGGGAACAAATTAATGGATGGTAGAGCAGATTATGGTACAGATCTTGTAGAGAAGTAAAAAAGACTGAAGAATATCCCAGGTGGAAAAGAAGAGAACAAGGAGAAAAGGACTGGCAATTAACAAGGCTTCAGGGAATGAAGGTGCTGAGCTGAGAATAGTATATTTGATAACCAAACAGGAGTGAGAATACAGGTGCAGTCAGGTTAGGTTCACTAGAAATAGACTAAAATTCAAGGATCAGACTAAGCAGACAGAAACTGGGCAGACCTCAGGGCAAAATAACATTATTAGGGGACTTTAATGTCAAAGAACTAAACACTCATGCTGAAGGGCTGGTGTACCCCCATTGCCCATTCCAGCTTCCTATTTCCCCCAGTACAGATCCAAGACAAGACCTGGGTGCACACCAGACACTCCTTGGCAGGAAACCCAGCCATCTTGACAGGCAGTAGCTGCAGTAGGCACAACAGCTTCCCATGGCCTTGACAATCCAAGAACCAGCCCTGCACTTGCAGGTATTCTGCAGGTAATTAAATTTCTGTCCCTGGACTCATTTCTATGGGGAACCTTTGTTATTTATCAAGCAAGGCTACAAATATTTTTATACATTTGGAAAAAGAGGAGGTACGGTCTGCACGTGTCCTTGTATCCAAATTGGCTCTCTTTTCCTACAGACATCAAACCGGTTTTACAAGAATGTTTCAGAGGTGTTGCCTTGCAACACAAAGTTACACATTACTTGTCCTTCAACAACCCTTTTCACAATATACACTACTACATATTTGCCCTGTGTTTCTTTGCTCAGCACTTCCTTTGATCCTTTTGCATTCTACAGTTTGTTCTTTTTCAGAAGACAGGCACACAAAGTCCACTTCTTTCCTGTCTCCTCTTGATCAAGGTTCTGAAAATACATTTTACATTCTTGATATAGTTGCTTTTGTTTAGCTACCACCTCCCCAGAATAAGGCAAAATTCCTCAAAGATCACTGTTTTCTTTGCCCATATTCTTACATTTTATTTGATTTTGAGTAATAGACCCAATTCCATAGTGTTAACAGATTTGATCCACTGTGCTTATCTGTCTATCTTTATCCACATATGTATGTGTATATATACGTACCCCCACCTCCCCAATATCTTACAGTGTTTACAACAGCGTACAATACCATTATTTTTGGCTAGGTAGTTCAATAGTCTGACTGAACAACACTGAGGCAGGTGAAATGATGATGTTCAAGGATACTACTCTGTCAATTAACTACAAATTTAGCTGAGCTAACTTTATGTTTGATATTTGTATTTCTGGTACTACCACATCTGGAAAATAACAACTAACCATCTAAACTCAATATAGAATAAAGCTTGTTGTTCTTAAATACAGTATCATCTGTGTCATAAAGTTGTGTTTCAAAGTTGTTATAAGGGCAAGGTATGAATAGCCATCACTATCTTTGGCAGTTTGATTTTATTTTGTGGCTTCTGCAGCCGCAGAACCTGTGTTCAGAGAGGACTGTCACACCTTGTCAGGCAGTTTTTCTGACCAGGTTCACCTAGTTACAGTATCAGACTCTTATGTCTTCCTATTTCATTTCTATCCCATGATGAAAACAAGTTTTCTATTACCACAAAGTCTTTTCCTCTTCCATCTCTGCTTGTAAATCATACAATTGAAACTGAAAAAGAAAAGTTTTTGAAATCCAGAAGCCTTTTCTAACTTGTTTTCTGTAGTTGTCTTTCAAAACTCATGACCTTTTTCTACTAAACCTGGTCTTCCTCAGGAAAAAGAAGCCATCACATTTCCTTCCTTGCATACAGTACAGCTAGAGATCTTTTTTCTGCTTCTGCACACCGACACTCATCTTCAATCCAAGCTTTGGAAACATATGCTAACAGTCTCAAGTGATCACCCTGCCTTTGTACAAGAGTGCCCCCAAGGTCCTGCTTACAAGCATCAGGTGACAGCTTTGTCTGGCACCTATTGTCAGGACAGCTGCCTCTTGTTTGAATTGTGCATGAATTTCAAACTTCATGTTTTGATTGGTGTCTCTTACCTGTTCTGCACTTTTACTAATTAAGAAAGAGCCTTAAGTGAGCAATTGGACTAGGTAAATACTTCCCAAAGAATTATTGTACACCATTTTCTTTTATAGGTCAAGGAATCACCTCTATCCTATTCAGACTTATTTGTATCACGCAACAAGACCCTTCCCACAGTTCTATGGTTTTATTAACTTTAAACATAGAGTTTTAAATCTGCAATATGAAATATTTTCAGGGTTTATCTGAATATCTCATTATATTCCTGCATTGTTTCGTCTTACATTAGACTCTCTTCTGTGTAATACCTTAATAATCTAAATAACTCACTATTTATATGTTTTGGTACTGTATTTCAGGTGCAAACATAGCTCTAAATGTAAGTCAGCAGAGCCACACTTCGTCAAAGTATTAAAAATGTACAAACTTCTTTTTAAATACAGAAAATATTATCATAATCAATGCAGAATATTGAACACACATTCTTTGCCACAAAATTTCTTTTTAATAGCTAGGGCTTGATATTTTTTTTACCATAGTTGTTCAAATTCTTTGTGATCACCTCGTCCCATTGAAATCTAGATACTGAAAAATGAATCCATTCAGTATGCTCTTGAACTCTCTCTAGAACACCAAATGTAAGCAATCTACCTGAATTGCCATTAAGATCGAGAGGTTTCTTTTGAGAATGGTAGGACAATTTTTATTACGTGTATTCCTGTATAATTGGGTTCTCTTATCTGTTTCATATTCTGCTGATGTATTACCTCTTCCATTAAAGATGTATTGGAAAGATATTTTCTATCTCGAAGGATTTCTTTCCTACAGTATAGAGTCTTTTAAAAAAAAAAATGAATGTCTTATCTGTTGGCTTCAGTATTTCTTTTTCCCAAATAATGATGCAATCTAGCTTATCAAGATCTGATTTATCTTTGCACCTAGCAAAAATCACCCAAAGTAGGAATTATTCCCCAGGTTCCTGTTCTGAATCTTAGTATATTGCAGAAGACCAGGTTAACTCATCACATTTCTTACTGTGTCTCCAGGCATAGCACTGGTTGCTTTCTGATGTGCATATATGTTCAACATAATGTTCAGTTTTGGAGATGTATCTCTCTTGAACAGTCTCCATCAATTAATTTGCTATTTTTTCTCCTGCTGCTCTTTCTGTGCATAAAAGGTGCATTTAATTACTTTATAGACACATGGGTGTGTTCCCCTAATACTTAGGTACCTCTCAGCTGACACTCCACTTGTCTATCATGCCTGCTAGGCAGAATCAGAATCATCTCATTCACTCCCAGCTGAGTTTGCTAATGATCCACTACAGTCAGACTTCCTCTTTTCTTTTCTCTTTTATGCTCACAGGCTGTTGAATGGTTCAATTTCAAGAGTAAGGATGAAGAGTCCATTCACATAGGAGATCTTAGAACCTGATATTGTGCTGGTTTGGGCTGGGATAGAGTTAATATTCTTCACAGTAGCTAGTATGGGGTTATGTTTTAGATTAGTGCTGAAAACTGTTGGTAACTGAGGGACATTTTTCGTTATTGCTGAGCAGTGCTTACAGAGACAAGGCATTTTCTGCTCCTCACACAGCTCCACCAGTGAGTAGGCTGGGGGTTCACAAGAAGCTCGGAGGGGACACAGCTGGGACAGCTGACCCCAGCTGACCAAGGGGATATTCCATACCATGATGCCATGCTCAGCATATAAGCAGGGGGAAGGTAAAGGAAGGGGGTTGTGTTTGGAGTTATGGAGTTTGTCTTGCTAAGTAATCTTTACATATGATTGAGCCTTGCTTTCCTGGAGATGGCTGAATACCTGCCTGCTGATGAGAAGTGGTGAATGAATTCCTTATTTTGCTTTGCTTGAGTACATGTCTTTTTATTTTAATTTATTGAATGGCCTTTATGTCAACATCAGTTTTCTCATTCACAAGACAAGAGTGAAGGCAGCAGTTTAAAACCCCGTATACCCACCATTTTCAATGAACTCACCCAGGTGAAGGGCTCCAAAGGGGAGGACCAAGTCAGAGGAACCCTCCCTGAAGTGGCAAAACCAAGTGAAAACCCAAGAAGGAACAAGCTTCTGCGAGCACAGGGCAGAGAGAGTGAGAGAGGGAGACGCAGCGCCCCCCACCCCGAGCTGGAGGAGTGAGGAGCGGCAGCTTTGACCCAGAGTGGGCGGGGATGAGAGATAAGGCACCCAATCTCCTCATGAACAGGGACAGCCCCCAGGGAACGCGTCAGACAGAGTGGGTAAACAGGGTGCTGTATGCCAGCAGGGCGGGCGGGGTGAAGCAATTGGCATGGGCCGGGCAAGCAGGTTAGGCCCAGCCATAGTGGCCACTTGGCCAGAAGCCATTGCAGACGGTGCTCCTGCTCAGGGGTGCTGCTGCCCTGGTCTCCGGGTGCCCAGAGTGCCTGAGACTGTCACTCGTACCCGAGGGCAGCAGGGACAGCCCCTGTGTGAGGGGTGACCAGGGGGATGATCTGCTCAGCTGGTGGCAGAGCTGAAGGGGGAAGGGGAAAGGCTGAGGAGTGTGAGAAGGAGAGAGGTTTTGGCTCCACCAATCTGCCACCCCTGAGGCAAAGGCAGCAGATGGAGGTCCCACAGCCAGCAGGGATCCCATATTCTCTTGTCACCGGGCAGACAAAAGGGACTTAGGAGAGGGAGGGAAATGGAAACAGGTCCCTGCTCGGGGAGGTACGCACATCCCCTCCTGCCCTCCCTCCCCTGCCCAGCTGCCCCTGCAGAACAAACATGGGGCTCTGGAACTCGAGGGCCAGGCAATTGCGATGCAGAGGAATGTCCATCCAGGAAGTTGCCTAGAATGACTGTCAGCCCCACACATTACAACTGCCTCTGTTAAGAAAAGAAGGAGGGTCATCGTTGTAGGTGATTCCCTTCTGAGGGGAACAGAGGGCCCAATATGCCAACCAGAGCCATCACACAGGAAAGTCTGCTGCTTCCCTGGGGCCCAGGTTAGAGACATCACCCAGAAACTCCCTGGTCTGGTGCAGCCCTCAGATTATTACCTGCTACTGGTCATGCAGGTGGGCATTGATGAGACTGCAGAGAGAAGTCCAAAAGCCATCAAAATGGACTCCAGGGCACTGGGGCGATTAGTTGCAGGACTGGGAGCACAGGTTGTGTTTTTCTCAATCCCTTTAGGGGCAGGAAAGGATACTGGAAGGAACAGGAAAGCACACCTGATCAACACATGGCTCAGAGGCTGGTGTGAACAGTGGAGTTTTGGGTTTTTTGATCATGAGGAGGTTTACATGGCACTGGGCCTGCTGCTGACAGTTGAGATTCAGCTGTCTCAGAGGGGTAAAAGGCTTCTTGCACATGAATTGGCAGGGCTGATCGAGAGGGCTTTAAACTAGGTTTGATGGGAGAAGGGGGCAAAACCACTAGTGCCACCAACAGATGCCCAGAGCCTGAAGAAGAATTGCAGGTCACCAGAAGAACACCTGGCAAAAAACCCCGAGAATTCTAGATGCTCCAGTCTGCAAGCCAACTTCATGGGGCCTCACCTTAAATGTCTCTGTGTGAACACACAGAGTGTGGGAAACAAACAAGAGGAGTTAGAGGTGTGTACACGCATGAGGGGCTGTGACCTTATTGGAATCGTGGAGATGTGGTGAGATGGCTCCTATGACTGGAGTTTCAGAATGAAAGGACACAGGCTCTTTAGGAAGGACAGGCAGGGGAGACATGGAGGGGGGAGTTGCTCTCTATGTCAGTGTATACTGGAGCTATTACACAGCCTGCTGTATTTACTGGGAAAGCAGAAAACTGGACATTGTTCCATTTGCTTCAGCAGACCTGTAATTAATCTACATTGTAGCCATGATCATCCATATGAAAGGGGATTAGATACTGCCAATGAGTTATCAATATCACCCCTCACCAGGCTAGAATAGCTGGAATTAGCTAAGAAATTTGCCTAGAAAAATATTCATGCACAAACAACTATCTAGACAAGAAATTAGAATCAGGAACACGATTTTTCTTTCAGCTACATAAAAAGCAGTGTGGGAAAAGAATTAGTAAGGCCCATGTTCCTCTTTTCTATTCACTGCTGTTTGCCCAAAGGAGAAATAAGTACAGTCATACATGAGAATTCAAAGTGTGATTCAAAATTCACAGATCAGAAGAGTAGGTGAGGGTGGGTGGTCCTGGGAGATATTATTTAAATCTTGGGTGTTCCTTTGAAGTGGAGTGTTGCCAATTCATATTCATTACAGTTAATCTCTTGAAAATGAGTGATTACTAACAAGATGGTATTTCCAAAATATTTTTCCCAATTATAAATTTGTCTCCTGAGCAGGCTGAGTCTGTCAATATGCAGAGCTTGAGTGAGCTACAATTTGTGTATGCAAGCTCAGTTTCATAATGGTGTAACATATCTTGATTAAGAGTTTGCACTAACATAGATAAGCACTAAACCGTAGATCCTTAACGCTGTCAAATACTTAATTTCCTGAAAGCGCTTTTCAATATAAAGCCTTCGTTGTTCAAACCAGATAAATGAGAATAGCCAGGTAAGCTAGGCCATGTCTCTTTTTATCTACCTCTTTAATACACCGCTGGTTACATCTTATTTTGATTACTTGATTCAGATCACACATAGTGCACAACCAGACCAAACGGATCACCTGAGCTTTGATTACCTCTAGAAATAACTCCTACACTACACAAGCAAAAGCTAATCCAAAGGAGCAACTTGCACATTCCCTCAGCATTCACTCTTTCCCTGGAGATACCAGCAAAGAGTCTCAGTTAGGTGAGACTAACTCTCTTTAAAGTACTCTTGATTATTTACAAATCCCTATACAACCATGATCCATTTTATTTTAGCAGCTGTTATCACCCTATTGTTGTGATGATACACTCAGTTCTGAAGACTGCTAGTCTTTGAGTAATTGTGAAAAGTAATCTGAGCTCAGTGGATGCCTGGATTTTAGTTTCTGTTTCTTCTTCCATAATATAGGCTCTTTAGGATTATTTCCTTCTTTGACATGATTCATAAATAGTACTTGTCACCATTAAAGTTTTTTTTTTTTAATTCCAGTCAACAAATGTTTTATTCTGCTAAGTTTTCTTTTTAAAAATGTAATAAAATATGCTGTTTCAGAGTTTAAGAATAGTTGTTAGTTTTATTATTAAATTCTTATTCCTTAGGTACTATTATAATACAGATGAAATGTAAACAGGATCTGAATGGAAACAAGTGTATATTTTTATAGCTGCTGGTTACATAATTTAGAAACTAAGACAGAAATATTTTATAAAATGTATTATGCCAGAAACGCTTCCTTCTGCTCATAATTGCTAATGGTTAGGAAAAATAATAATGTTCTTATTTACTAATTACTTTACCGTAAGTCATGTCTGCTATATACTTTAATGAATCTTAAGTACTGGATGAAATTTCTAAATGCAAGAATAACCAAAGATAGTATAAGCAATATGAACCTAAAGACTCTTTATTCCTATATGAAACTTTGAACTTGTCTGTGTTATCTAAATATAAACAGAACACATTTTTTCTTTGTTAACAACCTTGAAAAATACCATTAAGGAGTTAGATTACAAGAAGATAAAGAACAAATAAAACTTCAATTTCAACATTCAACACTAAGTATCCATGTTAGTAAATGGATCCTCAGGGGTTCATAATTTTATGTTTTGCATGTTCTGCCTTTGCCTCACTCAGAATTTAAAAGGGAGAAAATGTTACAAATAAAAAGTAAATAAAGGGTAAGATACATTTGATGAGCAGCCTCACTTGAAGACAAAAAAAAACCCACTTCACAATTAGGGTTAATCTGGGATCCTTTTATTGTAGGTGAGGAAGGTGTTAAGTATTGATGTTGATAATGTCCTACCAAATAATTATATCATGGGAAAGATATTTTCCATGAGAAAGAGTTAACACACAGACCACACTACGAAAACTTCATTCCTATTCCTAAAACATATGTTGTTGAGGATCCAAACTTCATGAGTTCATCTGGAGCAGTAGACTACACATTATGGTGGATATGCAGTATTACCCAGATCTGAAATAACAGCATTAACCAGGAATATTCCCAGCCACTGGGAGTTGGTAACACTTTTTCTATGTAGCACCGCTATTCCAATCACATAGATAGATGCTGACAACACCAATCTAGCTCTATAGTCAGTTCCTTAACAACGGCTGTACAGGCAGACTCTGTATTACAGTAATCAAGACAATATTAAAAAATCCTATACTGGGATATTTTTATTACTTTTTCAGATTCACACTATTATCCATCATGCACTTCTAAAACAGTATCAAAACAAAATGTTATTTAGGGGGTTATTAGGTAAAATCTAGAACTCAAGTTTTTGTGCACAAACTAATGTCTAAAAGACATCTGTGATTTTTGTTTTCTCCCTCTTTTTATTTTCCTTACAGCCAAAAGTTTTATCAGATAGACTTACTCTATTAATTACATTTGTGCAATTTCAGTAGCTGTTCCTGCAGGTAGAAATTTGTAGTATTTGTAATTATCCTGCAGCATGAAAGCACCTACCTTTTATGGTATGAACTAGACTGTATGGGAATCTGGCATTTCATTTTCATAATGTTATAAAGTTTGAAAACTTTAGCAAAGTCATTGATGGATTTTTTGAAAATACCCTTTTATTTTCCTCGCCCTACTGTGTAGTTTCTTTTCAAGGTGAAAATTGGAATATTTATTTTATTAACAGAAGGAAACTAGGCACTGATTTAATTCCATGCTTGGAAAGTCCATTTCCTGAAGGAAGCTTTCCACAACAGTTTGAAAACTGAAATGTTTCTAAGGATTCTCATTTTTTGATGAATCATGTGTTTGTGACCTTCCTTAGATATCTTTATTCATGGCTCCCTACTGCCTTTTATCACCTCATCAGTAACCATCGCTTGTACAATGTCATTGTATGAGCATAGCTGCACCAGAGATGAGTGATGCATTTTCTCTAACATCTATTCTATTTTCCTTCCACAGGCCCTACCAAATCCTTGATCAGTTATCATAGTCTCTTTTCATGTTTTGCTGGGTGAC
The DNA here is from genome assembly GCF_000690775.1 of Eurypyga helias. NCBI lineage: Eukaryota > Metazoa > Chordata > Aves > Eurypygiformes > Eurypygidae > Eurypyga > Eurypyga helias. The sequence goes on along the minus strand of NW_010254764.1, from coordinate 20,334 downwards.
TGGTGGTTTGGCAATATGTTTCTCTCTCGAGACAAAAACTTCTCTCCTAGGACAAACAGAGAACAAAACTATTCACTTTTCCCATACAAAACAATGCTACAGACATCTCCAAGTTCAAAAGAAATCCATACAACTATATTTTATTTTGAGGCTAAACTGTCTGCTGAAGTTCTTGCAGATTCTGTTGATCTCATTCCCTCCAGTACTGACAATGTTCGTTTCCTACTGCTTAGTCCCAGGACAACTGTAATCTCTCTGCCAGCAGCACAACAGAAAAACTCTTTATGTCTGTCATCTATTTCAGATCCTAACCTCAGAGCTTTAAATCGTGAAAGCATCTTCTGACCTTATCTTATTTTTCTTACTAAATCCCATGCATTCTTCTCACTTTGCTCTATTCCACAAAATTTTGCATGCCCACAAGTATGTACAGAAGCTCCTAACAAGCAAATAATCCCCTTCCCTATTTCTCCACACTCTATATAGAATGTTTCTTGGCAACTTACTTTGGCATGCAGCAAAATCGTGTTTGTTTGGATCTGAAGCTTGTGGTACAGAATAAATGCCTGATAAAAATGTCTTTTACCAGGATTTAAAAGATCAGTGCAGTTATGTTCCTTTCCAGAATCTTTAATCCAATGACTTCTGGATATCTGAAAACCAGGAAACAGGGAATTGATGTGTATGTAACTTAAACTTGTGAATATCAAGAAAAATAATGCTAAAATAAATCAGTGAAATATTTGCTCTACTCTTTCTCCCCAGCTGGCAAAAATCCACATGTATTTCAGCTGGATTCACTGTGCTAAATGCAGTGATGTTGAATGGTGAAGGGTTTAGTTGGAGCAGCTTGGCAGTATGAGGGGATCTGGGTCTGAGCTGGTACTGGGTGTGTTCAAGGAGGAAGAGGTCTATGTGTGTCTTAATCCAATATCAGTGCAACGAATTTCAAGTCTTTTCTTGTCATGGATTTTTCAGTGTTGTGAGAATGAAAATCCTGCAGAAAAAATCAACTTAATTTATGGACGTATAAAAAGGGATTATAAAATTTTGTATATTTGGGGTTGCTTCTTAGCTGTAACTCATGTGGGGATAGCCTCAACTGATTGTAGTTCACTTAAACACACCTTTTAGCTTTGAAAAATTAAAAAAAAATTGTGTTATGTGTCATCTTAAAGTTATCAAATGCTCTATTTCCTCTCAAATATGACCTTCTTGGCAAAGACTAAACATGAATCTGTATACTGTAGACTTTTAAGGGCATTGCTCAAAGATGGTAGATCATCAACTTCACATGCTATAATTCAGAATTTTCTGGTTTTAAAAGGTTAAATTTCACTGATCCTCATCCTTAGGTAGGGCACAAGTCCAGAGGCAACCCTAACTCAGCATTAATGAAACACTGTCTTTTGTCAGAGAATGTCTGTATTGAATTGAAAGAGCAAGTTCTCTAAAAAGACAAATGTGGCACCTCTTACATAATGACTGCAATACCTGTGAAGTTGTACTTGAATATAAACACATCTGCAACAGAGATGCAGTTAGGTAGCTGTGGTCATTCTTTCCACCTTTCAGACATAACCTTCCATCAGGAAAAATCACCCAAAGTTTACAATGGAAGTAGATTGTTATCTTAAATTCATGAAGAAAGGAAGATGGTGCAGAGCTGTGAAAAGCTATCAACAGAACTGTGAGTAGATTCCAGATCTCTAGTCATTGCCCAATATTACTATTGATAAATTTAATAATAATTTATGCTCATCTTTCTATTACATCTGGATACTTACAAGATACTGGTGTGCAATAATGGAATATTTAGAGAGAAGTAACTGAAGGGGTGTGTGCCAGAAATTACCTATATTCTTGTGGCAAAAATGATATCAACATTACTTAATGTCTTCAGGAAATATATGCAACAGGATAAATGTAGAATGTATAATCTTTATACAATTTCCCACATAGTCCTAGCCTATCTTTCACATTAGGAAGATCAGCTGGAAAAATCATGGGGCTTCACAGTTTGTACAGAAAAGAAGACACACCCTGTAGAATGTTGTGGGGTTGTTTTTTTGGGGTTTTTTTTGAAGTAAAGGAGTTTCCAGCACAGACATTAGGACAGAACACTTGGAAGTATTTCACAGTGTCATCAACTATATCATCTGTCCTGGAATCAGCTCTTATATATATTTGTTTCAGCGGTCAGCTTTTAATTTTAAATTTATTCTAAAAGCATCTTTTGCATAGGTCAAAAACTCCAAAAATAGTAAAAAAAATAGTACCTGAGACTGCTATAATGAGTATTTTCTTAAATTGCAGAACTCAGTGCTACAATTTCTCCACCTGCATTTTTCAGTAGAAATACTACTGAATACAACATGAGAAACCTTGTACTTTGATCGCAAATGTCCTGCCGAGCAAAGAGGCAGAAGTACAATGGTCTGAGAAACAAGTTATATTAGTATGGACTGAACAATACTCACATAACCAAGTAGTCAAGCCAGCTCTTTGACAACAGACTTGGATATCTCTGCACGATACTGCATCATGCATATAAATCTATCAAAGTATCTTCAGGTGAGAAAACATCTTATCGAGGGTCTATGGCATACTTCCAGTGTTGCTAGAAAATGGGTGGGCAGTCATGTTTGATCACATCTCAATGTAAAAATAGAAAAAGGAAATCAAACTATTAAAGTCAGTTTCCCCTAAAATGTCAGGTGAATTATGTCTCTTCTCATTAAACCGATTTTTCTGGACTACCGAAATATCTAACTCTACAGTTTAAGCAAAATTTTCTCTGTGTTTGTTGCTGGAGAGGCTGTATAAACATACCTTAGAAATGCAGAATTACAGCAAAGATTGTTTCAATTAACATCACTCTTCTGCAAATGCATGGTTTGTTTTTTCAAAACACTATCTCTGCAATAAATATCAAGTAATCTTATAGAGAGACCATTTGATGGAAACTACACTGAAAACTAAGGAAGATTCTCTTTTTCTTTATGAAGACAGTTTCTGAATTTCCAGCCTAAATAGATTGATGGTAAATTTATAATAATTTTATCATATGCCAAGACTATTCTTTAAGGTTAATACATTTTTTTCTCTAGCTTTTATTCTCTTAATATATCTATAAATAGCAAAAATAATCTTTCATAGGTATCCTTTTGCTCTTGCAATATCTGCTGGTAACACTGACCCTTATTCTCCACTCATTCTAGTAATTTACATATTTATGCAGCTCATATGTCTTGATCATCAAAGGCAATACTCAATGCTTGAGACAATACTTCACCACTATCCTTAATACTCTCTGCCTCTAAAGAAAGCATCTCTGATTTCTACTATTAGGGTTTTTTTTCCCCAAAATATCATTTTATTGATTTGATGACTGATGTTCTTCCTTTTACTGGTGTGCTTCATCAAATAACAGAAGTTGCATTATCAAATCATAGAATGGTTTGGGTTGGAAGCGACCTTAAAGATCATCTAGTTTGAGGCATCATCCCTTGGGCAGGGACGCCCTCTTCTAGATGACGTTGCTCCAAGCCTCATCCAGCCTGGCCTTGAAGACAGCCAGGGCTGGGGCATCCACAGCTTCTGGGCAACCTGTTCCAGTGCTTCACCACCCTCTCTGTGAAGAACTTCCTGACATCCAGTCCAGTCTAACCCTTCCCACTTTCAATTTAACCCCATTATCCCTTGTCCTGTCAGTACAGGCCCTTGTAAAAAGTACCCCCCCGAGCTTCTTTGTAGGCCCCTTCAGGTACTGGAAAGCTGCAACAGGGTCTCCCCAGAGCCTTCTCTTCTCCAGGCTGAACAAGCCCAACTCACAGCCTTTCATCATAGGAGAGGTGCTCCAGCCCGCTGATCATCTTTGTGGCCCTCCTCTGGACTTGTTTCCACTGGCTGATATGTCTCCAGCTGCATCATCTGGTATTTGCAGAGCTAAATTCCACATGACTGTCAGTTAGATACCCCCAAGAAAGGGTGTAGAGAGGAGGTCTCAGGTTGGTCAATACCACCTTTCCATCTGGGATACATAACATTCGTGAATGGTTCATCTCTCCATGGGGATGTTTTCATTTTTTCTAATGACAACTGTATTATCAAGTAAACAAGGATTTTGTTTCCAAAACCTTCGGCCAAAAGTAAACCAAAATGCTTAATTTCAAAATTCAGCTTGGACCAAGACATAGTCGGAGAATGCTACAAACTGTGCTTATGCAACCTGACCATTACAACAACATTCACACTGTCTGTACAATTAACCACACTTTTTCCTGTTTAACATAGCAATGTCTATATATAGGAGTAGTCCCAAGCATCCTGAAACATGATGTAATGTTTTTAACTGCATTTCAAATGCTGGCAAATTCAGATTTTTTCCCCTAATTTTTTTTTAAGCAAAATAATTAACTGTGAGTTAGAAACTGTCAGTTCATGAACTTTAACAAGATTTCCCCCTAGTTTATAATGCTGGATGATGCTGCAGAGATGTCATCGAAATTTCATTGTTATTAAGTTAAGTTCAACCACCCAAGATCAAGGAACATAACCAGTTCACTTATTGCAGTTGGAAGTACTGTGTTCAAAGGATCAAAACGTTGTTGGAAGAGGAAATAAAAAACTTTCTTTTATCACCTGAAAAAATGTTCTTTAAAGTAATTATTGCCCATCTCATGTGTTTAGTGCTGAGGTAATAAGGGATTTCAGAGACATAGTCATAGTGCAATTGTTCTATAAGAAATAATATACCATTGTAAAGATTTACAAGACAGTTGAAATGCTAAAACATGTACTGTGTTTTTCTTCTGCAACATATACATTCCATTAATCTAAATCACTGGTGATTCCAAAAGAACAGCAGGACCGTCTTGGCCATCTGCAGTCAGGCACAACACTATCATGTGTTTTATCCTACTTATAGAAATGCATTTTGGAATGCCTTTTGTCTAGGAATCTTCATGATACTTTTGATTTGGAGGACTGGCTATCTCACTCGAGGCTGATAATGATAATACATTACGTGGGTGCTGAGAACTAGATCTGGTCCAAATTATTTTTTAAGGTAGGGTTCATGGGGAAATAGGATGGCAAATGTCAAATCTGTGTAGATTTACAAATTCCTTGTATAGGCAAGAGCATTTAGCCAGGGACCAATTCCTTAAAGACAGGGAGAAAGTTAAGGTGGAAAACAAGCCGATAAAACAGTTCAACAAGTAGAATAACTGCATTATGTTTAAGTTATTATGTTATAGACCCAGTTACAGAAATGGAGGGTGATAAAATTTGAGCTGAATCATATAAATTCCAGAAATCTTGGAAGTTCAGAGTTTCTGAAATTTTTACATATCTTGTGTTTGCTATTACTGTTCATTTACCAGACACTTTCATTCCATGTCTACAGAGCATACTGCGTTTATGTCAGATAAATTTAAAACTACTTTGAGAAACTTAAACCAAATAGTACACTTTTGTGTTGCATTCTAAGAGAATAATGGCAAAATATGGAATGATATTCCCCACACATGATTTGCTCTAAGCATTTCTCTTTGAAATTCCAGTTTCACCAGATGAAAAATAATGATAAATATTCCTCATATTACACTTGTATCCCTTCTAGTATTCACAGAGAAGCATAGGCCCCAAATATATTTTTAATCTCTTACTAGGGGCATCTTTGCATACAAAGATTCAAGAAATTTTGAGTGATTGATGTTTAGTTGGATATTTCTTTTTCTTGGAAACATGAACTGTTTTTTCTCCAAATTGTCATGCTTTTATACAGACTATTTCTCATCAGATATGGAGCTTGAAAGATTTGCCTGGGAACAGAGAAGGTAATACCAAGGAGTTATTGTGCATTAAATTAGCAGCTTGGATATTATAATAGTAGCTAGTAATCCAAAATATTACGGATTTATCCATCCTTCAATGAAGATGGAAAATGCCCATAATTAGCTTTCATTTCCCATAGAAAGCACTTAAAGGAGGGATATAACTAACATTCATAATAAGAAAGGGTTGATTTCCAATCCAGCTGCAATTGGATATGTACTTTTACTTTGGAGGTATTCAGACTTCAGAGATGTTCTTTATTGCCAAAACAACATCTCTTTTATTAATGACTTTTACCAAAATCTCTACATAGGAATATGTTTAGTTAAAATATGTTTTTTCAACTTGAACTGACAGTATAGTTAGGCTTCTTTTAGGTAACCATCATGTTCCACTGACTTGTTTCTCTGACTTAGGGAGGTGGGATACATGCCATGGCTTCTGGCTTGGCCACACTTCAAGATTTCCTTTATGTTAGGTAGGACATAAGTGGGAAGGAGATAATGCACTCTTGTTTTTTTCTTTTGGACACAAACTTGCATTTGTGTCCAAAGACTTAGATTGGATGTGCCTCAATTGTATATTTCAAGCATTGTTGCAGGCAGCCATTAGCTGCTTTCTCAAACTAAAATTTGATTTAATTATATATACTAGAGTAAACTAGAAGACTACAAACTTAAGATTAATTTCAGTCAATACGTTTTCTAACTATCCGAGAATGTCTCAATGGAAAACTGATTTATGTTTTCCCTTTAGAATATTTATTCAACTGTGTAAACACGTAATGTTTATTCTCTCAAATACAATGATTTTCTGTGGAAAAAAGGAAGGAAAAACCACACCAAACCTTTTTTAGCTTTGGTATCTAATGTACATATTTCTCCATAACAGCATATAGGCACAAAAAAACAATTGCTTTGAAATTTTGCAGTTATATGTAATCTCTGTGAGAGTATGGCATTGAGCATCTAGAACCAGAAAGCAGAAGAATGCACTTTGATGATGGCAGAAGACTAAATATTCTATGAGGCACAGTTTTATCCTCTGAGATTGTACCTGCAAGCTTAAAGTAGTTGACTGACTGTCTTCTCGTTTTATACAAACTCTGTTCATCTGCAGTAACTGTTCTAAAATTACATTAAATTGCCTAAACATTGCAGCTCTATTTTCTTATTCATTCAAGCATATGCTCCCTAGAGTCTCATATGTGGAAAGAACATAAGGATTTCCTTTCTCTTTAACTTCTATAGCTCTCCTTTGATCTGTTTCTGAGCTCTAAACATAGTAATTTCAGGGTTACCTAAAAACATACTGCATTCATTTCTTTGACAGCCTTTTCATGGAAAAATGAGATTCTGAACGGTTGAAGAAGTTTATAAAGATACATTGCAAAGGGAATTTTGTCACTCTAACATATTTGAAATGTTAATGCTTTCACTGTCATAAAATGTTATTGTAATGATCATAGTTTATATATTGAGTCCTTTTTGATGCAACAAGAATTGCTTGTTCTGTTTGCAGTAGTTATATGATTTCATAATTCAAACTGGCAGATTCAAAGCTGTATAAAAATATATATGAATATATGTATGGCTATATATGTACGAATGTGTATGTGAGTATCCCACAGAAAAAAGCACTGTAACATAAAAACTAGGTAATACTTGTAAATCACATTCTAGTTGAATATTTCTAGTGAAAAATGAAAAGCATTACTTGGAATGGAAATAGATCCCTTTTAATATGCACTATTTATTCATAGAAATGTCATAATAGCCATAACAGTAATACCAGCATGCTAAGAGCAAATAATATTTAGGATCAAGGCTGACCTTATTTGTCACAGAATTAGTTTTCATTTTAAATTTTGCTAATAATAGATTTTCAAGAAAAACAGAAGAAAAATTGCTGAATTGATATTATGAAAAGCTAGGGAACTGAATATCTGTAAAACAGCTATTATTTCTTATTGCAACTACCTGTGTGTCCAGTTTAGAACATATGTAACAGAAGCAAAGGTTTTCAAAGCAGGCACTCTTCTTTTGCAACAGACACACACACACAGACAAAGATGACAGGCAGAGCTTTGGAATACATGTCCCTCAGCATAAATGGCTGGTTTCCTTGAGACAAGAGCTTTTAACTCCCTTCTGATGTGGGGCATTACAAATTGTCCTTCCTCCTTGTCCTTTTCCTTGGAAGGGGAAGAGAACATCTATGGGCTGGCTTTCATTCACACCCATGCTTGTGAAACACATGTATTTCATTATTTTGAAAAGTTGGAGCAATCTGTCAAAGAAGGAAAGAAATTATTAGAATTCAATTTGTAATGCTAAGTGTCTGTTAAAGAGAGGATTGGGAGAATTATTTTTTTTTTTTTTAACAGGGATATTAGGAATTTGCATGATGAGAAGTTGAATAATAGAGACCATGCACAAGTCACATGAGTATGAAAGGAAATGCTTGAAAAATAAGTGGGAATGTTAGGTGTTCAGACAAAACTCCTGTTATTAAAAAAAAAAAAAAAAACCAAAACAAAAAAACAAAACAAAGCTGTAAAGATTCCAGATAAGGTTTAAGCAACCTAAACATATAAAATGAGGAAACAGCATCAGCTATGCCACCCTTCATTTTATGTTCAGTAAACAGTCTCTTGTTTGATTTTGGTTAATCATATCTCATGAAATCTTATAGAATTTTTTTATTGAGTTATGTTGCAATTCTCAATTAATTTGAACCTCTAAACAGAACTAAACTACTATCTTTTCCTCAACCATTTCCCACATTTTTCAGTATCCAAAAACATACTTTACATTGCTATATAGCTCACTTTTCCATGCTTTCAGTATGTTTGGCTATATCCAGACATATTATGGCCTCTTGACAAAGTATTGACCTTTGGTAAGTCATAGATAATCAGTCTGAAAGGGATCAGATAGATTTAAGAATTAGTGCAATATTTATTTAGAATTTGGAGAGTTTCCAAAACTCACCTGTTAGGTAAGTACATACCAGGTGACTGTCTTAATCATTAATATCTCTATGCAGTTGCTTCTCTTCATACAGGTGGCTAAATATTCTTTGTTGAGAGAAGGAAACTGAGAAACTGTTCTAAGTTAGAATTCGCTCCTGAGAAGGAACATGGTAAGGCTGAAAGCTTTTCTTCAGTTAATATTTATATATGTGAAAAATGAAATGGAACACGAGACATGGAGACAGACCATTTCTGATTGTACAGCTGTCTCAGATTTTGGGCATTAATTTGATAGAAGAGCCAGTGAGGTTCAAAAAATATTACTTAATGAAGGATGGACAGGTCTCATTTTGGAAAGAAAAAACATTTTTATGAGGAAAAATCTGGAATGTATGTTGTTTTGAATTATTTTTGATTGATTTGAACTTTGTAATTAACTGTACCCTCAGAAGGATCCTCTCTTGTTCCACTTACTGCTCAGAAGTTTACTTCTGAATTCATGAGAGTTAGTAACTCCTTCATTTTTGTATTCTTTTTTTGCTTTCTCTCTCTTCCTCCAGTGTTGATGTCCCATGTATATACTGACACCATACTAATAACATCACAAAAAATTACAAAAATGCCAATAGCATTCTGTAATAACCTGAACACAGAGAAGTCCAGAAAATTACTATATTAAATAGCGCAGGCTTCTACTGACAAAATTTACAACTAAATTTGCTGTGGAAGGCATTTTTTTCTCATTAGCAAGTAAAAGAGCAAGGCATTTGTTAAGATAAAAAATAATCTTCCTTACTTAAAAAAAACCCAAATGTACTAGTTGCCATAACAAAAGACACACTCCAAGAATAAAATTACCACATATTTCATATTTCTGATTCTAGCACAAACATAACTTCTCTTCTTTATACTAAAAACCACTGTACATTTTCCCCAGTTCTTACTGGACATTGAGAACAATAATCACTTGGTTTATTAATGGTTTATTAAAAATAACTTTAATATTCACTACTTAAGAATAAAAAGGATAATGTTCATTAATTCCATTGAATACTCACCCATATCTATATCTGCATTCACTTCTGATACTTTAATTTTCCTCCTTTAAAAAAAGAGTGTGCTTTCACTGGGCCTGATCAGGTTCCTGTATTTTTAAGTTGGACTTATCCTACTGAATGTAAAATGTTCAGGTTCGCAACCTTACTGTGTTGTGCATACATATACAATAAAAGGGAATTTTATGCAGCTCATTTCACATCAGCTTCACTAACTCAGTTTAAGATACATGCTAATTCCAAACTAAGAAAGGCAAGAAGCAAAAACATGTGATAAGGGAATCTGGGGGAAAAAATGCCTTTCTGTCCAAATGTTGTCAGGTGATATTTATGACTATCAAACAGTTGACAGAGAAATACCTCACAGTTTTTTCATTAGGAATATGCAAATACTTAATAGAAAAAGGTTCCAGACCATTAAGCATGCTGAAGTCAACAGTCATTTCATTAAGTTAATCCAAAATCTGACAGGAAGGCTGTGCAGTGTCTGAAGGACAAATCTTATGGACTTACAGTGGGTTAGGTTAGTAGCATCATGAACAAACAATGCTAGAAACGTATTTCTCAGGTAACAATAAAAATGGAGATACTACAGCCTTAAGCTGATAAAAACATGCAGCAAAATCATATCCACCTATACAATGCAATATTTTGGCTATAACTGGCTCTTGCTACAACTGGCTTTGAACTTTGATCACACTCTGCACTCATCACTGATTTTTTTCAAAAGTAGGAAAAAACACCATGGCTTGCAAGGAAACAGAAAAACTATTTCATTAACCCAGGACTTGTTAGCCATTATTACTGCTTCATGTCTTCACATTCCATTCAAATCATCACATTCCACTGAAAACATGTTTTCCCCTGTAATTATGGACATCTTGTGGAAAGGTAGAAGTTTCTTTGAAATAAGCAGGCATCATGCAGTGGTGAGCAGTAGATAAGAGTATGTGAACTCTCCTATCTACTTTGCTGTTATAAATGATTGCTAGAAATAGCTTTTCTTCCCCATCTGATGTTGGGTTTTTTGAGGCTTTTCTTGTATAAACTGCTATCTAGTCAATTTCGCCTACATTAGACGTTTGTATAATAAAATAATGGCCAACACTTGATGACAAGTTAGCCATCAGAGAAGTGAAAACTGATCAACCTTCCATCCTTATAGAGGATTTCTTCTGGACAGTGTTGGAGACCAAAGAGCTACTTCTATGCACACACTAAAAAGTGTCTTTGAGTTATTATACATATATTTTATATAGATGTTATGTATTTGTTATGTGGATATGGATGCTGTATATATAGTAAATAAACAGGGGCACATATATATGGTAAAAACACCAGTAGCATGTTACTGTAGCTGAGATAGTCACTGTAAGCCATCTTTAAAACTAATGGATAGAGATAGACATAGAGCAATTTTGGATTACTCTGTTAATGTGAGATTAAACTCTTCTGCAGTGACTGTTTTCCCCCATAGATTAGATAGCATGGCTAAGGTGAATAGTTAAGACTTAGGTGTTTAACTTTCAAACACTTAATTTAGAGCAAATACATATAACCCTAAAGACCATCATGGAATATACTAAACTATTTTTCCTTTTGATAAAGAAACATGCCAACCATGTACTCTGGAAATTATATATCCAAAGGGAAAGCAATCAGAATTTGGAAACCCAAGGTCTTTGTTTCATTTTGCACCTGTCCTAAGTAATTTCTTACCTCTTATCATGCCACACCCCCTTCTCCATGCATTTTGCAGATTTGGAGATTTTTATGTTTGCATTGCCAGAAATCCATGAAATAATTACAATTTGCAAATACCACTTTTACCCATTGGTATAATTATGCTTCCTGTTTTGCTCTACATTCCTTTGCTAATAAATCATATCACTGTGCTTAGTTTCTGACTATTACTGAGAGTCAAGCTCAGATTGTTAGAGAACTAACCAAAAAGCTCCCAAGGTCTCTTTCCAAGTGGAAACAGTTACACTGATGCATGTCATTCTATCTATAACCAGGATTGTTTTTCCTTCCATGTGCATTTCTGTGCAATTATTGGTGTGGAATTTCATCTACAGTTTTTAACAATCAGTCACCTAGACCATTCTGCAACTCTCAGAATCAGCTTCAGAAACATTTTTTGTACAATGTTTCTAAGTGCGTCCACTATTTGTCCTTTTCTTTATGTTCTTCTGAGTTGTTAAGGTGTGGAAATAATTCAGAAACAGAAAGAAAAAAAATGGCTGTGGAATTGTTTGTTCAAATTCATTGCTAGGTAAGCAATTCTCTCATAGATTTTTCTAACCAAGACCCTGTCTTTTTTTTTTTTTTTTTAATTGCTTTTATTACCCATCTGGCATAATCCTATTTTAACTAATACCAGACTCCATTACCGTATTAGAAAATTTACTGATAAGTGCTGTGTCATAAAATATACTGATGTTTAATATAGAGCTTTGCATTCACAGCTTTTACAATAGACTAATGTATTAATATAGCTTATAATGATAGACATTAAATCCTTAACAGTATGAATTATTAACATGTTAATCAGAAAAATCAGTCCTTTCTTGGGTATAAATTATTGTTTCTGTAGGTTTCAGAGTTTATTAAATAAATATGGCTTCAACTGTCACTGATCTTGTAAATTTTTTCCTTAAACATAAAATTCAAATCCAAATTACAAAATAAGGAAGTTCTAGAAAATAACAGTAGATTTATTGTCCATGAGGAGAAAGGTTACAGCTATTTGTAGAATATAGTTATCCTACACAGGAAGAAAACAAAAACTTCACTTTATATTTTTAAGCCAAGAGGGCCACTCCTTTGTTTCATGAGAGACATTCATTGAAATGCTTTCCTTGGGTATGGCTGATTTATTAGCTAGGAAAAGAATGCTGTGGGTATACAGCCACATAAGCAGGAAAAATGCCTGTAAGTTTACCATAACTACTTGCAAATAAAGTATGAGACATTCATGTCATTAAGGAAAATATCTGCAGTCAAATATTAATTTGCAGTTACTTGGAATAAGGCAGTTATTAAAATAAAATTCTGGGCCAAATTAATTTACAGCATAACTAGGCTTATGTATTGGGTGTGTCTGAGATTGAGTTGTTTTTTCCCGCAGCAGCCCTCATAGTGCTGTGCTTTATGTTAGTAGCTAGAAAGGTGTTGGTAACACACCAGTGTTTTAGCTACTGCTGAGCGCTTTTTGCACACCATCAAGGCTGTCACTCCAACATTTCCCCCCATCCTTCCCCCATTAGGCTCAGGGTGGGAAAGATCTTGGGACGGGGCACAGGCAGGACAGCTGGCCCCAGCTGACCAAAGGGATATTCCATACCATGTGATATCTGCTCAGCAATAACAGCTAGAGGAAAGGAGGAAAGGGGGGGCATTCATTAATTACGATATTTGTCTTCCGGATCAACTACTATGCGTACTGAAGCCAGGCTTCCCAGGGTGTGGCTGGACATTGCCTGCTGATGTGACGTAGAAAATAAATTTTCTTCTGTTCTTTTGTTTCTGCACAAGGCCTTTACCATTGCTTTATTAAACTGCCTTTTTCTTCACCCACAAGTTTTTTCCATCTTGCATTCTCCCCATCACCGTTATGCTAATGAAGGGACTGACAGAGCGGATTGGTGGGCACCTGACCTCCAGCCAAGGTCAGCCCACCACAGCCACAGTAATTTTACACAATTACACATAATAATAATTTCTCCTCATCAGACTTTCTTAAAATGTGATTTCTGCTCTTAAAGGCAGAATGAGACCAAAGGCAAAATGAGACCAACATTTTAATTTCTGCTCTGAATCACATGGAGCTGGATAAACACTCAGATAAACATCTCTGATGTTGAGCTGTCACTTTCTGTTTTATTAATCTGCTTTTTCTCTCTCCTCCCAAAAATGATTCACACTTGTCTTGACAAGGGATTCACACTGTCTCCCAAACACCTTGAGTCAAGACATCTGTTGTGTGAAGTGTATTGTTTCCTTGATGAAGAGGATTACAACAAAGGATGTTTCATCTCCAAGTCTTGCAGCAACCCCTTCCAGTCCTTGTCAGTGCATTTTGGCCCTCGCTTCACCCACAATGATACTTGTGCACTTCATCTGAGCATGTTCCCTGCCTTTTAAGGTGCAAGAACAGAGAAAGGTTTTCTCAATTTCACTGTCAAATAACACTAGCAGTGGAGAGTGCCTGATTACACCACCAGTCTCCTTGCTATCTGAAAATATCACATCAGCCCAGCAAAAAAGAGCATTGGCAGCAAGTTGTTTAGTTCCAAGACGGATTTACTTTTATATAAGAAAAATATGCTTTTACAGTCATGTAGGACCAATATTTGTCTCTGTTGATTGAGGTGGAGAACTCTATATAGGTAAGGAGATTAATTTAAATTATGTTTCCTTATGATTTAGGGTCTCCAAGTCAGCAACTCACAAAACAGTAGCAAGCAGAATCTGGAGGCAAGCCATGCTTTTAATAAATTACTTGACTGGGTGGCTAAGGCTGATCAACATTATCTCATCTATGCAGTTCACAGATCTTTTTAAGCAAGACAGTGTAAAATACTTTTAATATTGTATACTTAAGCCAAGTTTATTGCGTTTAGTGCTAGTAACCTACCATTGGAAGAAGCAGTACCCCACCATTTCTCCTAGTCAAAAAGGAAATGTGGATTTCTAAGGTTCATCACTATATATGATTGCAGTCCTTGAGGCTACATTTTGAAAGAGAGATCCTTATGGCACAAAGCCCTTATGAGAGATTTGTTCTCAGATCTTTGTCTTTAGATGCTAATGCAGAACATAAAGCTGCCATTCAAGCTTTTCTCACTGTCATCTTTGCTAGTAAATCATGTACTTGATCCAATACCTTTGCAGCTTTGTATGGCTGTCACTGCACTAAAAAATAACAGGCTAGAGCCCCCACCAGAAGAAGATATAGTCCAGAATATTCAAAGGAATTAAATATGTTACAGTTATAACTTATCCCTCCTTTCCAGCTTGGGTTCTTGGTTTCTCAGCAAATATTTCTTGCAGATTTGCTCATCCCCTTGAAAAATTAGAAAGAATATTTCTCAGAGTCACATCATGTCCATGGGATTCTGTAAACAGCAAGCTGATGATGTACTTTGCAATGACAAAAGGCTCGATCAGCACTTCGTCGCTTCAGGCCATTATTCTGTGAAGTACCTCTCACGCTAACTCTCAAAAATCATAATATAACTGAAAGGTAAAAGCACTGCATGGAAAAAGATTTGCCAGTTCAATCCTTTACAGATCTACATTTCTAATGTAATCAGTGTGCCTGGATGAAAGTGTAGTCTCAGCACTAAATTTATCTTATTGAAATAAATAGCATAACCATGTAATTAATAAACACCTATAATGTTCAGAAAAGCGATTTAACATTAATTTATATAAACACAGCACAAGACCAACAGCATAGAGTGTTGTGAGGAAAATGACATGAAAAGAGATTTTTTTCAAGGAGCAACAATGATGTTCTGTGTTCTTAAAACACTATTACAGTTGAATTTTAGTATAATTATTTTACTTTAGCTATTACATTATACTATATGAATAGTTACATTGTTTTGTAAACATGACAATTGCAAAGTCTCTTGTAATTTCTTTTGCCATTAGTGAATTGTTTACAATAATTTTCAAGTAAAGATACACAAATAATAGTAACAGTAATAAATAGTAATAGTAAGAATATGAATAAGAATACTTTGACAGTCTACAAAATCATCACTTAGAATAAAGTGATATAAAAATCTATAAACTCAATACAAAGCAATTAAACTGCCATATCTCCTTTATTTTCTGAACGGATCTGCATAGTTATTATTTTATTGTACTTCATGGACACATTTTCTCAACACCTTTCAAAGAAACAGGATGACATATATTTTCATAATTATTTGGACACCAGAGTTGGCCAAAGATTTATCAGTTAATTTTTTAAAATCGACATTTTTCTCTTTCACTGACATACCTCTAGACTTGTTTACTACTTTGATCTTCCATTTAAAACAAAAACCTGAATAAAATACAGTATCATGGTGTTAACGACAACAGTGCTTCTTAAAGGTCTATTGTGGGAATAGGATGAAGGTGTCATTGCAATCTTTGTTGTAATTCTGAAAGTCCTATTTAGGACTCCTCCTCTTCACCCATTTTTTTAGATCTGAGTTTATAACATGTTCATAGTTCTTTCTTTGTACCTCTGTGATCTGTTTTCCTGGTTTACTTCCTATTTTTGCTCTGGTGTTCTTACAGCATTCTCATTCTAATAAAATCCACTAAACATGTATGTGTAGCAGAGGGTAAAATCAAAGTTTACTTCAGCTGTGAATGGGAAAAGCAAGTATTTTCTTCTACCTTTGTTCAATCCTTGTTGTTGAAACCAGCCTGAAGTTATCTGCCCCTGTCTCCTTATCTAGTCATGTTTGAACATTTTTTTGGATTAGAGGAAAATGAACTCAGCAGTAAAACCTTATCTCAATTGGCTATGTCTACAGTGCTAAATAAAATAGGACTAGAGAGCAATCTCAAAACCTGAACTCAACTACTCATACCACTTAATTATTAACATAGTCTCTGGTGTGGTTTTCACCTGTATCATCTAGTGCTCTCCTAGAAAAAATGCTTGGTATTGCATGACCCAACAGCCATGCCTGCACCCAGAGCTTTCTCCACTCTGCTATCCTCTACTAAACTGCGACCCATCCCTCCCACCTCCAACACAATTCCGGCAAGTCTTGCACATTGAATACACCCACAAGCCCTGTCTATGACACCACGGAACTTAGAACAGATGCCCTCAGTAATATGATCAGAAAACAACGTTCTGGGCTGCAATGTTCTTTCATTATTTCAAGCATATTAACTGAGAAATAAAGAAAATGAAAAGTGTTTCTTATATCTATGGATCCAAGGATCCCATCCTAGGCACAGGCTCAAGGTGAAGAATATTGCACGGATATGGCCAGTCTGTATCAGTCAGCCTTAGAGCTGAAGAGTGCTCCTTGACTGTGTGGAAGTACAAGTGTCACCAGCTGTTGCCAGGGTGGGGATGCAGGTCAGCGCCACTGGTGACGCAGAAAGTCACTGAACTTGGCAAGGTTTAGCTATTATTCATGGGCCACAAATTCTTAGTATGGAGGTCTGGGGGAGTCTAGAGAGTCTAGAGGAAGGTTAGCACTTCTAAATCTAAAGTGGCTTCTCTAAGCATTTTGGATTCAGATGCTAAGTCCTTTCCTTAGGCTAAACACATAATCAATCAGGGCTCACTTTTTTAAAAACACACCTGATGCTACCTACCCATTAAATGTAACCCATTTTATAAATATATTGCCGAGAATTATTTATTTCCCTTCAGTTCCAACAAACACAAATTTACAGCTTTAATATCTCAAGTAAATGCTCTCACAACAAGGCTATTGCTTAGCTTGGGCCTGACAGGGATACCCAAAGCACACGTCTAGAAAGGTTACTCAAATGCTGGGAGGGCCTGGCCTCTACAAATGCAGCAGAGAATTATAAACTTTGAAGGAAACAGCTACTTGGTTTTTGGTATGATATTTATCATGTGCTTCTGAAATAGTTTTGTGCATGAGACACCCGAAAACTATTATTAAATCATTGGTTGACTGCTGTTATGAATGGCCAAACTAGTCACTAACCAGTATAAATTCCATAAATTAATGAAGATGCTTGTGTTAGTACACTCCTTAATGAACAGGTTGATCTAACTACATAGTGCAGTGAAATAAAATATATCACACTCAAATTTACATCCTCAGTTCTTTGACTGAATAAATTTTAGCCTGTCATAAGTCAATAAGTAGCTGATAGGTCATTAATTAAAGGGAGAAAATTGCAGTTAAAAAAAAAAAAAAAAGACATATCTTTAAAAAGCTGTGTCAGGGCTTAATTTAAAAAGAACATTGTCAAAATAAGATAAAGAGGAATATGTGAATAAGAGTGAATAAGGACAGAGTGCACAGAGACCTTGGAGATGGTTGATATTGTACCTCATTTGAGTATAAAATGATTGTGACACTTACCCGAGAGAAATTCTGAAAAGTATCCACCTGTAGTGAGGAACTGTGGGAAGAAAATATTGGGGAACTGTGGGAAGAAAATAATATAGATGTCTAAATCTTAAAAATCATTATAACAAAATAGTCATCAATAGCAGAAGATTGAACTTGATTGCCAAAGATATTATTTAAAGTCCTGTTTCTGAGATTTCAGACAAACGTCTGATGGTGCTTTATATGCACACTTCCTCTCAACAAAATTTTTGGTTCTCAGTAGGACACTTTCGCAACTTCCTTAGAAACCTTGAAACTCCATAATCAAGAGTTCCTCTAGTTTAAACAAATCTAATTTACATAATTCATGTTCCTTCCTTTAAAAACAAGTTTATATAGCATTATGGGTTAAAATGACCTCTTATTTAGTCTTATTCATTTTGATTTAATCCAGGCTGTAATTCCATCTACAAACTTTTAAATCATTGGATATGCAAAACCACATATTCTTGATCTTCTGTGCTTGTGTACGTGGGACAGAGTGTAGGGTAAATTTTGTATTAGGTAAGTACTAATGTGGCAGAAAACAGGATCTTTTTTAATTCCGATGGACGTCCCGTTGCTCAGCTTATGAAATACACTGAGAGACATGACAAAGAAAATAGTATATCAAAAATGGAGTCAGGGAAGTCACCAAACCCCATGACAGAGGACTAGAGTGACTGCCTTGTTGCCAAATTGCCCTTGTTCATACAGCTATGTTACAAATTCTTAGTCCATCAGCATCTCAGAATTTTTTTCTGAATCTGCATTTATGCATTTAGATTCTTTAAGCCAAAAAAATTAATTCTGTAACTCCAACATTTGGTTCATTTGAGAAGTTAGAAATATTTCTTCTCCCCTTTCCTGGAACTGCAGTAATTTAATAACATGATGCAAAATGAAACCTACTCCATATCAAACACCCTTATTGTGCCAAGTATTCCCAATTGTATCCTGTAATTCTGTTTCATCCTAATCCACTGAAAAATTGTGGCTAAGGCAGTTGTCAGATAAGAAGAGATGAGTAGAGATGACGATGATGATTTGACAAAGTATAAATTCATTAAAAAAGGTATTTTTAGTCACTTCAAAATGAAGTGACTGCAAGCCAAATGTGTTCATTACCAGAATTTTGAAAAGTTCATTACACACAAATGTAGAACTATCAGTATGCCTGCTTAATCTAGTGCTCCCAACATTTGTAAAAAAATTAGCAGTCCCTGTTTAAATTCCCACATTTCCCTCAGATCCTAGGTTAACATCCTAACTTCAGAGCTCAAAGCAAAAATGGGAGATCATATTTACCTTTTACTGTGCTGTTTTGTATTAGTGCTTTTAAATCCAGTGGTTCCTGAAATGTTTTCTGAGCCCAATAGTATCAAAATACTGTGCTCTGACTCATTGTTGACATCTTACACAAAATGGACTACCTCCAACATATGGATATCTTAGCCATAAATTTTCCAGCCTTTGCATGCTCCACATCCCACCAGAGAACTCAGGTATGTTCACTTTCTGACTGACGGTAAGAATCTGAAAGTTTATTTTATAGGTTAAATTAATCCCTTCTTCCAAGGCTCCAGATATTCTGAGGGTAATGCAGAGAAAAGAGAAGATAAAGACTTGTTACTTCTGCTAGAATTGTTCTTTTTACAAAATCATTCACAGCTTGGCAGTTAGGATTAGAGGAGTTCAATATTTAAGTTCCCTAAACTGAACTGAAAACTAAACCTAGGCTGCACAATGCAGGTGGCTGCTGTAACACTCCAACAGAAAGAAATATGAGTTCTTTTTCCAGTAGTTTTGTCTGGATCTGGTCCATCTTCTCTGTTGCTTTTTCTTACCTGTGTTCCAAGAAAATTGTACAAGGCCACAGAATATGTGGATCTCAAACTGATTTTTTTTTTTTTTCATCAGTCTGGGACCTAAAGTAAAAAAAAGGAAACAAAAACCACTGGCTTCTCAGAATAAAAATTATTTCTATTGCTTAATTCAGAAGCTAAATTGAAAAATCAATTCTTTGCACAGCCTTAAAACATAATCAATCTCATTGACATAAATGTGCTGAAGTACACAAGTGAATTGAAAACTCTATTCCCCTATTATTGCTGAGATCTGTCACAAGTAATTTTAGAATTGCTTATTGATCTTTCATTATTAAGATTTAGAAAAGCACTCATTTGCTAATCTGGGCGCTTCTGACTTCATTCACAATAAAAACATTACAATAAAACCACCAAAATGAAAAGAACAAACACCAATAAATTGCTCCAAATATTACTCCATATAAATAGAACTTTTTTGCCTCATCAGAACTTTTGGCGTTGTTGTTTTTGATGGTGGGGGTTTTATTTGGGGAGGG